>NW_026623875.1:1566-210135 GCF_030028575.1 Malurus melanocephalus | reverse complement strand
CTGGAGGGGCGGTGCCTGAGGCGGGAGGGGCGGTGCCGCCGCGCTATCCCGGGGGTGTGGCCGCGGTACGTGCGCTCCGTTCTCGTTGGCCCCGCACCCGGAACAGCCTCTGGCGCCTGCGTGCTGGGGCCGCCGTGCGACTCGCCCGGGAGGAGATGGAGGCAGCGGCGCGGCGGCGGCAGCAGCGGGGGCAGGAGCGGCAGCAGGAGGATGGTGGCCGGGTGCAGTCGCGATCCTTGTCAATGTCGGGACAGTCCTACTGGCTAGACCTGTGGCTCTTCATCCTCTTCGACGTGGCGATTTTCTTGCTTATCTACCTGCTGCCCTGAAGGCGCGGCCCAGGTGAGAGGCGGCATTCGGTCAGTCTGTCGGTCGGTCGGTCGGGAAGCTCCGACGGGCTGTTCCCCGGGAAGGGAAGGCTCCGCTCCAGGAGAGGRTCTCTGGGAGCAGCCTTGGTATTCCCACAGCCACGCCTCAGAAGGCCTCGGAATCAGAAACGTTTGTAAGGAAATGGGAAAATAATTCCAACCAACCCCATGCCTTATTTTTCTTGCTTGCGAATATTATTATCCGGTCCTTGTTTTGGAGATGCGATTGATGCTCCTTACATGTCAGTGTCTTCCGAAGGGCTGTGTAGCATTACGGAATAACCAGACCTTTTGTGTTCCCTGTAGGGCCGCTCTCACCACGGGATGCACCTTATGAACACAGGCGGTGGAGGAGGAGGACTATTCGTGCGGCAAAAGCAACTGGGAACACGACTGCACTCGCATCTGGATGCAGAAGGCACACGTTTGTACACTATATCCTAGCAGATATCTGTGTGTCACAAGAGTTACTGTGCAGSTTTTACCTGGATCCTGTTTGTGTGTCCTAAATTGTGCCTTAMAAGTCACATAAGACAGGCTGACTGTGCTTTTGTGATAAATGCCTAAAGGATTGTTGTGCAGAAGTGGAAGTATGCATTGTTTGAATAAAATCCAGTTAAAGGACACCCTACAGAGTGGCTGAGAATAAACACCCAGCTCTTGCGTAGACTGAAGTTATAACATCATCTCTTCCCTCAACAGATGAAGCTTTGCCAGCTGTTTTATTTCTGAAGTTAATCCTGATGGGTTGATGCTGGTTAGTTTTCTATTATACCTTTCTCTCTTTTTTCTTTACCTTCAGCTGTTACTTCTTCAGCATCGGTATTTATACATATAAATATATTCATATATAAATATACCAGTGTTTAACCCAGCAGCAGTGTCCTGTCCTCACTTACTGATTAAGATAAATCAGGTCCTTACTTCCTTGCTAGAAACTGAAGGAGGAGCTTACAAGAGCAGCCTTGAGTGACTGGCAGATGACACAGACAGAACCCTCCTCCTCATCTTCCATGGAAGGCTATAATTAGACAGTAATAGGTAATTAAAAGGTTTCAACATCAATTTCAACATCGTTACAGGAGAATGTAGGGAGCATTCTAGTCCTGTGTTAAAGCAAGGAATTTCTTGCAATCTTCAGGGAAATAAATAGAAGCTGAATACATGGAATGAGCTTTTTGCCAGGTCAGGGTTGGGGGAAGATAGTCTTCCAATAATGGATGAAGTGGGTTCATTTTCTTTGGTGTTTTTCCCTTAGGAATACAGATGTCTAATTYGGAGAAGTTCAAACCATCTTTAGTAGAGTTTTTTTCCCAGAAATACATCTAACAAAAAAATGAGATTGCAGAGACTTGGAAGGGCAAAGTGATTTAGTGTTTTCCCACACATTAAATGAAAATGAGGCAGGATCAGGTTAAATAGGATTGGGGATGTGTAAGTGGACATGTGCTCATTTCTCACTTTTTTTTTCCCCCCACCTCTGGCATGAAATCACAAGTGAAATCCCCAGGGCACCACCTGTCTGGTGACTGACTATTGTTGCTCCATTTCTCTTCTGATAAGGAAGACAAGTGAGATTTAAAGGCTGTTAAGGTTTAGAAAGTTGAATTTCAAGGTGTCTTCCGTTTTCTCCTTCAGCCAGATCTGACATTWTTGCTTACCTCAGAAAACTGAAGAGCTAACCAAGTGCAGGTTTGTGGTGCACTGGGCTCAAGCTATTCCCTAGACCCATGGAGCTCCTAAGTACACATATCCAGGCAAATTTTGATTWTCCCTAGTAAAGACAGTAAGGTTGCTCATGTATCTGTCAATAACTTGCCACCAAGGCTGTGGGATTATGGTATACAAATTGCTTTATGCATTGCATAGATATCTAAAAAGTTTAATCTGTTTAACARCTTTATAAACAAATAATTCAGAAGAAGAACTGTACTTCTCAAAAAAGGTAACCAAAACACCATATCCACAAAAGCTTGGAACCCTCAGTAGCAGCATTATCTGTCACTTTAAAAATGTAGTTCTGGAAAGCCAACTTTTTTTTTCTTATTTTTTTAAATGTGCAACAAGAAAAGAACAGACAACAAAGGTTTTAAATTTTTATCTTGATATTTTGAACAAGCAGAACTTCGCCAGAAAATAATTCTAAAGACTGAAAAATATATTAATTACAAGACTTGTTAATATCTTTACTGTTACAAAAATTGTCTAGGCTCTTATACAAATCTATAGCTGGAGGGGGGACATTTATAAAAAAATAAATAGGCACCCTAGGTAAGTTAAAACGAGTTATCACATATTAGTTAGCAAATATTACATACATACATACATGGAGTGCAGAGTCAAATRTAAAAACGAAGGTGCCTTGATTAGCTGTCTATTTAATCATTAAATACCTGGTAAACATGGGTCACAGAGAAAGTTGTCTGGTAAGATTGTTTCAAGCTAAGCGAGGAGACTGAAGTACACCTAAGTTACTGCAGCTACTTTAGAGAGGAGTTTACCAGTTGTGCTTACTGGGAGCAGGAGTTCATTGGTATCAGTAAGAGGCATTCATATTGCTCATGGTACAGAAGTATCAACATTGCTATGCATGTTCAAAAATAAGTGTTCTAACATCATTCACAGTTGTTGCTGTGCTATTCATACATAAAAATACTGTCATTTCAAATACAAGTTTTTTTTTTTTTTTGCAAAACATTTTACAAATTATACATTATTTACAAATTCCAATAATCTTTGTTTTTACACAGGTATTAGAGGAAAGTTGTACTTAACTGGCTATATATATTATGTAACATGGCTAGATGAGCTAGAAAAGTTTAATTTACAGGTTCTGAAATYTCTCTTAAAAATATTACAATAGGAATCACCCAAGTTCTTACATTTTTAGTGTTCTTCTGTATTCAACTGAAATCTTACAAAAGGATCATTGTTTAAGTTGCTCTTTACTAGCAGCCATATATAAACATGCATAGTATTTTCACTATAAAATCTAGAATTCATTTTTTTCCAAGTGCTACAAGGAATTTTGATCAAGAAGGTTAATCTGAGATACCTGGTTTGTTGCATATATATATATATAATGTTCCAGTTCTACTGTAAGATACATGTAATTTAAAAGAAAAAAAACACTGACCTTGCCACGGAATAACAAAAACTACTGTTTATATGTTCACCTTGGATAATTGTGCTAAATAATTTTCAACATTTGGTTGAAGCACTAAAATTCATGTACATAAGATTATAAACATTTTAAAAAAGCCTTTCTGACTAACAGTGCAAGTAAGACTTTATTATGCATATTTAACCTTCTTGCATTATTTCCATAAATAAAAGGCATTAATGTTTAGGTGTAATCAGCAGCACCCCAAGTTAACACTCTAATGTGAATAATGGGAACATTTAACCTTTTTGGGTTGTGTCACGCTTTGCTGACAGTTCCCTCAGCACTCATTAGACAGTTCTGTGCACTGATTTTACTAGTGAAATAAAAGCCAAATMAATCTTCCTCCTTGTTACTGAGATAAGTGAGGTTTACAAAGGACAAGGTAAATTCCAGAGCTGCCAAAACTGGAGGCAGAGTGACAGAGCAGAGAAAGAGGAACCTCTTGCCCATGCTTCCTTAGCCACCAGTCTAAATGGTTGCACATTCAGCCTGATCTGCTAGTGCAGACGGTGTCCATCTGTAGGACTGTTCCAAATGGGAAAACATGTTAATAAAAAAAAATAGAAAAATCAAATGTGTGATCCCCATGAACCAAAATGTCAAGCTGAAAAGGGGAGTTTAATAAATAGCAGCATTGACTTTGCACGCAATTGTAGAGTAAGTCAGAACTGAACATAAGCAGTAATTACTTCTAAAATGTTCCAAAATTAATCTTTCATRGTTGTATGATAACTCTATTTAAAATTAACATCCTATCCTGTTATACTGGTTTGTAACATATRAAGTTAAATTTAATAAGTTAAAGTMTATAGCTTAAARGGTGAACAAATCCGATAAATGTGTTTAAAAACATACCCTGACAGAGCAGGGWTATTAATAGGACAGTATTACTGCAGCTTACTTCAATTCCCTTTGAAAGTCTCATTTAACACTTKCAAACCAGAACGGTTTTTGAAGAATTATTATTATTAAGGCTTTTCAAATAAAAAATAAATCCTCTGGGTAAACTTGTATTAAAGACACTTGAAGGTTTGTGAAAGCACAGACTCTGAGAGACATCAGTTGAAAAAACCATGTCACCTCCTGCTACCTCTGAGGACAAATACTGCTCTGCTGTGACTACATGTACTGCATTAGTTGTGGTAGCATGTTTATTATCCCTTTTGTTAATCTGAGAACATTGTGACCCCAGTCTGAAGGAGCACTTCTTAAACTGCAGCTAACTAGATCTTCTTCCAGAATTAGTAACATCCAGCCGAYCCTGCTGCTGCAAGGTGTGCACACCCCAAGGGATCACATCGAATACAAATGGTACAAGACAAGCTGAGTAACAGAGGTAAGCATTAAGGCAACTAGAGTAACAAATCAAAGAAMCACAAGTTTAGCACCTCTTCTCTTCTGTTCACCTCTATTTGCATATACATTTGAACAGTCAGAACTCCCAAGCAAAGTACAGTCAGCTGAGTACCTGGTTATCACACACTCAGAGATTCCAGGTTGTGCCCCTTTACAGACCATGAAATGCAAGAGTTAGATCCTGGTGTGGGCTTCTTAAAGAACCTATCGACTGCAGTGTATTCCTTCTGCATTTGCCTTGTACCTCTGTTCAGGTGYGGGATGCCTGGGCTCAAGAGTGGCATGGTATGGGGCATTCACATCTGCTCCGGCTGCTGGAGGTTGCTTCTCCTTGTGGAAGCTTCCACTCTCTGTAAAATACAGTTTGGGCCTCTGGTGATACTTCAGCCTGTAGGTGTCAGTCATGCAGCTGTCTACCGAGAARTAAGTGGTTAGGGACATGCTGTCATTCCCATCTGCGTAGCCAGGGCCCGGGCCCGTGTGACGAGATCCTTTCTTTAACATGTTCTCAGACACGGTCCAGAACTCATTAACTGATAAGCGAGGCGGAGAATCCGGTTTATGAACAAACACTTCGTTCCCTGGAAAGGGCTCTTTAAGCCTTTGTTCAGCTGGGACTGCACTTGCTTCTGATGCACATTTTGAAGGTGCACCTGTTTGCCTTAAGGGATTATTTTGCAACGCTTCCGTTGATTTTCCATCTGCTGCCGASTTATTCTCTGATCCTGACAAAGTGCTCAAAGCATATTTTTTTGGAGGTAAAGGGGGAGGAATGTTCTGGTACACRGCTTCAGGCACCCAGAGGGCATCCACCCTTCGGAGCGGGTGCCCGGCGTGCTCGCCGGGAGGGCCGGGCAGCAGTGCCGGCCTTTCCGACASGTTCTGAGGAGTGCAGGGCACCAGCCCCACCTTGGGACCCAGTGTCCTTGTGTGATGAGACTGCGGCTGGGCAGGGGGGGGAAAGTCACCGTGGGTCGGCTTCCTCCCACAGGCATTGTCTGGGAAGGGGTGGGACACGCTGTCAGCACAGTACACGGGCACGGCCACCTTCTCAAACCTGTCTGGGTGAAGCCACTCAGAAGAGTTCTGCTCGTTTGCCTTGCTCCTGCTGTCTGACTTCACAATCTCTTTGACRACTGGCTGGAGAGCTGACGATGGGAAAAATTTCTTGTTGGTCTCAGGCATTTCARCTCTAAAATACAAAACCACAAAGGATGTAAGTATCCCTAAAAACATGAAAATGCTCAAATAACAGCTTTTTTTTCAAAGACAGCTCTGGTAAAACTGCTGAAATATTCAAACTGACAAGAGAACCAGAATCTGTTCAACATACAGCCCTTGGAGTACAAGTTGTATCAAATTACTTCAGAGTTTCTTTGACTTGAAATGTAAACATGGCCCAAAAAGGTCAGATAAATTCCTTCAACATTCAAGACTATGTCAAATATGACTTCTGCTCTCTTCTAAGCATCCTTGTGACTGATACATCCATTTTTCAAATGCTGGATGTTACTTGCACTTAGATTCTTAATTTTGAGGAGATACAGAGCACTTGGAGTTCATATTAGAAGCAACAAGATACAGCAGCAGCTTATATACACAAATTAACTTTTTCCCTGCTTCCAGCCAAACTTTGCAAAGCTTTATGGGGTGACTGCAGCAACCACAAATTGATTAATCATTGCCTGTTTATTAAATTCCAAACAGAAAAATGTTAAGTCCCTCTGTTCTGGTAAGAAGGTTTAAACAATCTAAGCTATTTGGTGACATTGACAGCATCAAAATTAAATTAAAGACAGACAGAATTTAGGCCTACCRATTATGCAAAATTCAAAAATAATTGCCTGTCAAAAATATTGAATACCTCAACTCTTCAATGCTTAATATGGATCATTGTAAAATAACAGAATTCAGTATTTCTTAAGCTGTCACAGAGGAATATGTCAGTGTTGGTTACCTCTTTACTGGAGGACTGGGCACCTGCAAGTGTAGTTCTGTTGGGAAACCAACGTGAGGATGAGGTCTGTAGTTAACTTCAGAACTGATCTGGTCTTTCCTCAAATCTGGGGCTAGAAAAAGAAATTCAAAATTAACACATATACAATCCAATTCCTTCTTTGCAATTCCTCAGAGGTTACAAAACAAAACACAACAGGACTATTAAACCCTTTCAAAATCTGAGATTAATCAGAACAATAATTTTGAAGACCATCCATCTATCATACAATGACAGATCTTAAAATGTGGAGGAAATTTTCTGGGGTTTTTCTTACCAGAAAATAGGTAATTATCACAATTTTGAAGTCCTAGTTCTATAGACATGTTTTCCAGAGCACCCCAACATTTAGTCTTACTAAAAGCACATTTTCAAAATAAACTTTTCTTACAGACCTGTTTACTCAAAAATCCAAAGTAATTTAAATTACAAAGTAAGAACTATGTATGACTTGTAAMAATTCATATTGTGTTATAATAATTAAATAGAATGAATACTGTAGAGATTTGGGGTGTTTTAGGTTGTTCTGTTGCTTGTGGGTTTTACAAAAATTTGTTCTTTGAAACTATTGAAATCCTAGAGCAGACTGTGAGGCTCATAGAGACACTGGGCACACGAAGAGCACTGTCACCCACGTGCCCCAAACACACAGCACTGGGTGCCTGGGCCAGCACCACTGCACTCCCACTCCAGAAGCTCCTTTTATTCCCAGGCAAAGAATCATTCCYTGAAAATGCACAAGTTGTGTACAASGCAWCTCCTAGTGAGCAGGAAATAAAGGAAGCATTGAAGTATTCATGTCAACACCACAYAGAAGAAAAAACTCTCTTGGCAAGTGATGAGCAGCAGTCTATTTGATTAAGAGATAGATGCTCTAAGTCTTCCTAATACCATGATTAGCTCATTAGTATCAGTCACCTGCTCTGAAGCCACTCAAAGCCATGGCTTATTATTATTATTATCATTTTCATTATTACAATGGCTTATTTTGTTTGTGTACAGCTCAGACTCACAACTGCTACACCAATTTCACTTGTTATTTCCCTAAGTTAAAATATTTAAAGACTTGGAACTTTAGACTCATGAACATACAAGTCAAAACCCCAAAAACAGTGCAGAAGTGAACTGAAAACTTTGGGTGTTGCTGTTTGGTTATCCTCACTTTGAGGGCCAATATCTGCCCTATATTTCAGCAATGAAACTAAAGAMGTGAAATCTTTGACCAAGAACACAGATAGCAGAGGCTGAAGCAGCACACAGAACAAGAGACAAAGCCCCCACTGGGCTTCCCTCAAGTTTTGAGATGAAAATACAAATAATTAAACACGTCATGGTAAACAATACCACAACCTTAGAAATAATATTTATGGGAAAACGTTACTGAATGAGCCCATGCAAGGGTCAAGTAATTACCCTGAAAGTTCAAAACCGCTCGTGTGCCGTGGAGCTACCTAACAGTGAGACAACACCGAGGTAATATTTCAAAGCCAGACATTTAATTCAGCTGCAGATTGCTGTGATTTTCACTGCTGAAGGATTGGGCAGGCCGGGAGGMGGCAGCAGAGGCCAGCGAGCGGCTCCTTCGGGCACATCCAGCCACACCAGGTGGTTTGTGCCYGAGGAATTCCAGCGAACTTAAAAATAGATGTGTTATTTTCCCTTCTGCTGACAGGACAGCCATGCACGGTTAAAACCAGACGCCGGCTCGATTGGGAATTTTGGCTCTAAGKTCTCTGCAAACCTAAATATGGGACACAGGAGCACTGTGCTCAGCTGGAGCCCAGCATCCTTATCAATGGCTCATAAAGAGCTGAGCAATAAACGAAAGGTGATTGCTTTCTGACATAGAAACCCATCATGTCTAAACATTTACAAACATCAGTTTCCACATCTGAACAGTCAATTCAGATTTTCAAGAGATTAACACCCGTTTTACAGCTCACAGGTAGGACAGACAAGGTCTTGTCTAAAATCTCCATTTACACATAGAGAATGTGCAAAAGTCTGCCAAGTCTACTTTCTGTGGGGGAAAAAACCCAAATGAAAATAAACACAAAACTCCTACAAAAACCTCCAACAAAMACCCAACTCCACATTAAATTCAACTTCCTCTTTATGTGTTTTAGCTGCATGTTTCCTGGATTAAAAAAAAAATAAATTCCTAAGTTGTCAATAAAAATCACAAGAACAAAGCATAATACTTTTTGTAACAAATATCRTGGCAAATTCCTTTCTTTTAGTCAAGACATTTTCTGTATTCAGTTGAAATGACAGGCAAAGTTATTGGAAGCTTTGGAAATGTAGAACAACAACAATCTCTCAAGAACTTGTTCAAAATAGAATATCATTTCTAAAAAACTGTGACCAATCTTTATAAAAAAAATTAATTCTTACATTCAAGAAACTGTACTTTTGGAGCAACATTCAATTGAAAAACCTGTCACATATATCTTTATTCTATCATTTAAAGACACTCCAGAAAAACATTTATATGTTTTTGTTTCATGTTAATAAACSAAGTAGCTACAAGCTTTAACTCTGTACTCATTTCTTTAAACTTGACATTAATGTACAGTGACTGCACCATAAGGGTCAGAACTGGATTTCCTTAAGTGCAGTTGCATGATTTATATTATTACTATAAATGTACAGTTTTCCTAAGCATATGAGCTGTCTTTTCCAGAATTATGGCTGGTTTGTGGGGTTTTCTGAAGTGACATATAAGCAAAGGCAATTTGGATTCTCCTCCACATAYGAACCAGATCTTCAGAATGATTCTAGATTTCAGTTTGGGTTGTCTCATGCTATTGAACTGGAYAATGGGAAAACCATTAAAAACACTGGAAAAAACATTGAAAACAATGGGAAAACCATTAAAATTAGTCATCTTTCTTTAACTTGAAGAACATAAGTTGGAAATTTTGTCCTCACACTGTTCCATGTCACCAGTTCTTTATACACAAAAACATGTTGCCTCCTCAGTTCATCAAGTTCAAACTTCATAAACACGAAGTTATTAACATAAATGCAGGATGCTATACCTGCTTACTCAATATTTAAATTTCCCTGCCAAAATCTGACCATACAATTTAGGGATTGGCCTTGTGGGATCTTCAGTACCAGTTATCTACTGCTTACTGCCCGTGTAAGGAGCAGCCATTTGATCTCACAATCACTGTGTGATCCAGTGTTTCTATCTTTATAATGTWTGACAATAAGTTTATTTTTGTAAGTCAGGGACAGAATTCCTCTAGTGCTGAACAGTAGCCTCATTCAGCTCCAGTAAAAAACAAGGAGCTGGTAAAGCATAGTTATACCAATGATGGGCATAATTAGAAATCCAACATGATCTCCATAAGTTTTCCACGCAAAAAAAAACCCACTCAGACATTTTTTTTGGACTTGTCATGAGAACCTAACAAAGATTTCTTACATTCCATTCCTCTCAAAAGCAAATGCTTGAGAAATGTATTTTGTGAAAGTCTTGTTTTCAAGGAGCCTGGTATTTACCTACCAATCCATGTCTTGTTCAGAATATTCAGAGATGGAACACAAGGTGATACAACTGGTACCTGTAAATGWCTAYTGCTGGCCTTGCTAATGGTCTTCTGAYTCTTAAAACTGAGTCTAAATTAATCTTTCGCCCCACATACACGTGAAATCATCAAATTCTTCAGATCCCTTTTCAGTCCATTGATTGCTTCCATGAAAAGTGTTATTTTTGAAAATGGAGTTAAATAAATGCATTTTTATAAGAAGCTGTTTAAGAATTTGTTACTGAATTAGAGTAACTGATTAGGTGAGATCCTACTATTAATTTTTTTAAGAATAACTCTGAGGATCACATGGAATCACTATACTTTTTAAAAGAAAATRTAGGATGCATGTTGAAAACTTTAATTATACTTAAGTACTCTCTCCAGAGAACAGTTGATTGTTCCAACCCACACAGTTTTCATGCATAAAGAATCTTTTAAGTACTTTTCACTGGTGTTTTTTTYCCCTTTTTCCTATCCAGCTGTGCTTGATAAGAATGGCATAGTACAGAGCTAAAGCAAAATAAATGTCATGCAAAACCAGATCTTTGCATTCCATGCCACTCATTTTTGGTTGGGTTTTTTTTTTGGTTGTCAAAAAAAAAAACAAGCACCAAATTAGTTCTCTTTCTACAGCAAAAAATAGATCAGAATAAGGACAGAAAAGCAGCAGTGGTATGGTAACACCCCCACCACCACCCCCTTTAAATCTTAGCAGAAACTATACTATACATTATTTGAAAAGAAGTATGATATCTATAAAAATCAAATGTTTCCTGAGGAAGTGGCCTAATATTTATTGCCCCTCTTTGTACAAGCACCCTCCCATTGTTTCAGCAWCAGCAGATAATGATTTTGGCTGGCCTCAGGCTGACCTATAATATTTATATGCCGAGGCATTTATCAACTTTATGAAACCCCAGCAGACATATTAGTATGTAAAAGGAAGTAGACTTCCTCATTACAAGTGTTTCTTCCTGATACTGCTTCATATCTAGGAGGAAAACAAATGGTACCACAGTCCACCCAGACATTTAAAATAAAAGAAAGCCATGCTTAGTATCCACCAGAAAGCTCCTAGAAATGCTTTTGAGGGAAACCACAGGGAGTGAACCAAATTACCATGTCTATTTTGTTAGATTTTTKGGATTTTGGGGTTGGGGGGAAAGARAAATTCTGGTACATCTACAATATCTTCTGAAAAGTTAATCGTTACCCAGGTTCTTACCATGGAAGTTTCTGTTCTGCTGGGGTACTGAATGTAACACACTGTCAGCTTTTTTGGTTGGCAAGTTCTGGTCACTGTGAAAAAAGCACATATGTGATTACAACACTGAAACTATTGAACAGATAGCACTGATCATTGAATTCAATTCATTTCTAAGTCTCAATATTTTAAGTAAGTGTAACCTGTTAACTAACATTCCATCTTGTCCATTTTCCTAACTGATAATTTGCTATTCATTAATACTTYGTTGTGACAACAAATATCATCCTAAGTTGTGATTGCCACTTGGTATCTCATTCATAGGGATTTTAATTTCATTCTTCTTTCCCCCTCAAACTGGAATAAAATGGGAAGCAAGAAGCCCAAAAAGAGAGAAAAAAATTATCAGAGGATTTACTAAATCTTSTTGTCATATAAAGAACTTCTGGAAGTACCAGGAAGTCAGTTGTATTTTGATAAAGTATGTTTTTTTTCTTTATTTGATAAATGTTTAAGCAACAGTGTAAGCAGCTTCTTAATGAACTATGTTGTTTTRAGTTTATCATATTTTCTCTCCTAAAATGACACATTGAGCACTTGTCATGTCCCATTGTCCCTTGGGCATGCTTAAAAATGAGAGYTTAAACTGTCAAAAATCACCATTTGAGACAACCATCAAACAGTCAAAAYATAACCATGAGTTGGAGTGGCTTTATACATAATTATGTCCTTACCCAATAAAAGCCAATAACGTTTTGCATGGTGAGATTTTGTACAATTTGGTGGGAGGGAATGAGTGGGAGAAAGCAGAGGGAGGTCAAGGCCTTTTCATATCCTGWAAAGTTCTCTTTTCCTATGAAATAAGTTGCCATGAAAATATATATCTGAAAATTTTCTTAGATCCAGCAAATTAAATCTATCCAAGTGATTAGGTCTGGGCTCCCAACTGTGCTCTCCCATTTTATGAATACAAACAAAATTTGAAAGAATGAATGGCTTATAAAAGGATCTACATTCCAGAAACAGTTTGAGATACACAACACTGAAAACTGAATGGGAAAGGATCATAAATTTATGTGATGCTGGAAACTGAAAGTTCAGTYGGAATGAACCTCTTCAGATCATCGAGCCCAATCAGTTTTAGTAATGTTCCTCTTTTCAGCAAAGGTTTCTTTCAGACAGATCAACTAATTACCAAGTGATCAATAGATAATGGAAATGTCCTAGAAGACTGAATTTCTGCACTATGGCCAGTAACAGCACACAAGATTCACCTACTGCCATTCCCATCTCCTCATCATGGCCTGTCTGCACCAGTGGTACAGGTATGATTTATMTGGACACCGTATGATTCCATTACAGATGGAAACTCATAGACTAAAAATGCCTTAAGTAAAGAAGTGTAGCAATGATTACAGATGATCACACCCTGCCCCTCAGCAGGGCTTAGCWGTTCTGGCTCAGTGCCTCAGTGCCTGGCTCAGTGCCTCCCAAAGAGAACCAGAGTGAAGGTAAATTGAACACTTAATTGCCCACACCCTTATTTCTAGATACAYTTTAGCTTTCCACATAACTGATTTCAAGCAAGTTTCAAAGTATGTTTTCTTGGGTGGTTTTGATTTTAAACAACACATCAACATTAGAAAAGGCTATTTTTCTATTGATACAATCCATGTAAGCTCTAGGAGTATTAGCATTACCTGCAGGAAGCACTTTCCTTCACATTC
Organism: Malurus melanocephalus; assembly: GCF_030028575.1. Lineage (NCBI taxonomy): Eukaryota > Metazoa > Chordata > Aves > Passeriformes > Maluridae > Malurus > Malurus melanocephalus. Next base: position 196,779 of record NW_026623875.1, on the reverse strand, counting down.
TTGGCATCTGCYGTATTGATTCCTTCAATAATAGGCGAGTCCGGATTTGCAGATCCGTTGCTGATATGATCACTGCTTTCATACCCAGATTCTGTCCTCTGAATTTGCCAGTTATCACCATGGATTTTTCTCTCCGTAAATCCTTTGCTTTTTTCAGCATTCCCTTTTCCCTCAGAATCCAGTGAACTTCGACTTCCCGTATCCTGTTTTGTCTCATCTTCATATATAGTCATTAAACCCTTCTGCATTTGGTTCTCCTTTGGCCAGTGGTTAAAGCTCCTCTCCTTCTCGTGCTTAGATTTACTGCTCACGTTTGCTTTGTGCTTTGGGCTGTGCTGTTTTTTCTCAGTCTCACTGAAAATGCTGTCTACATTCAGGGTCTCCCGCATGGGTTTCCAACCTCTACTTCTGCTCCTGCTGCTGACACTTCCTTTGTCCCTGGAGTCTTGACTGGTGTCCGTGTCGTAGCCAGTGATGCCATCAGTCCGTGTCCTTGTCACTGCTTTCTCCCCAGCAGAAAAAGGCTCTGTTTTGTTTGATCCAAGCACGTGTGCAGAAAGCTTTGTTTGGTGAGGTGCATTGTCATGCTTGTAGGGGCCCCTTCCCTGGCTGCTGTAGATCCGCTGATCCGGGCAGTGCCTCAGCCCATTTCCAACAGGAGGAGACCCTGACTTAATGCTGGAACGGTCATCCCCAATCAAGTCTTACAAGAAGAAAAAGAAAAAAAAATGCTCCATTAAAGTTCTCATTAATATTTCATTGAATGATTTGTGTTGGAATGGCCCTTAACGATGATCAAAGTTCCAACTGCCCTGCCACAGCCAGGGACATCTTCCACCAGACCAGGGTGCTCAGAGCCYCATCCAACCTGGCCTTGAGCACTTCCACGGTGGAAGCAGTCATTTAACTGATAYTGTTACAGGCCTAATGTCACTTACAGTATCTCTACAAATGCATTATGTATTTCAGAATACTGAAAACTGGGAAACCCTCATCTTACAGTGTGGTCTGTTTGAAGGAGAAAAAAAATCTGCACAAGCAGCATTGATGCTAAAAGCTATTTAACCCCTTGATCCTCCTGTTAGGTTTTTAATATGTACCTCTTTGTCTCCCAGATTCTTTTCTTGGTCCTCTGTCCACATCTTTTCGTAAAGATGTGAAGTTTTTCATGTCAGCAGCTTTCTGAGCACACTCTCTGGATAAGTCCTTTAGCCGGTCCTTTTGTTCATTGTATCCTAACTTGGCTGCAAAAAATATTTCTTGTCAAACATCATTACTCAAAAGTCATTCATCACCAAAACACACAAATATTTATGGACAGTAAGATTTTGTTTTTAGTGTTAGGGCTACTTAAAGAGAGCAATGAATTATCTAACATGGATTAAGAATATAAGATTTCTTTCCAAACATAAGATCAAGTGCATTAACATAAAGGATGACAAATAATGCTGCGTATCACAGCACTGCTGGAGAAAAGTGTTCCTCAGGCAGCCACTGATCCACAGAGCCACACCTCAGCCTCCAGTCACTAATGTGCCTTTTAATCAACAACATTACTGGAGAGCTTGATAATGTTTGAGAAATGGAGCAAGGCCTCAAGAGCCACTTTGGTTAAATAATAATGAGGGTAATAAATATTCTGCATTTACAGTTCTCTGGAAAAGTTAACATTCCATGGCAGATATTCAGATATTGCTTCAACACTGAATGAATCTTTGAATAACAACTAAGTCAATGATGGAATTCCTCCTTTAGACATAGTTCTAGACGTGAGGTTAGAACACACCTGAAATGCTATCAATTGAAATATTTCATAAGACYTATCTGATTTGGGGTTTTTTGGGGTGAAAGTAGGGAATACATACCTGGACCTCTACCACCACTTGCTTGAATATGGCTTCTACTGAATGCTGGATTATCTGGCTGAAGTTTTTTATTACTCCTTTGATTAGTGGAGTCTCCAATTCCATTCTCTTTCACATGGTCTGATTTAGCAGCAGAATGCTTTTCAAATCCTGTCAAACAACATATTTATCTTTAGAAACAAAAGGCTACCTAATATAACATTTCCAATATCTAAATTTTTAAAAAAAAGCTTTTTAATAGTGGATTAAAAAGCCAAAAAAGAAGCATTACCAAAACCCACACTACATTTCAATATGCTAGGCAATAAGAATCTGTAGCATTTTACATATTGCCATATTTATAGTGGTAGCCTGCAGTGAAACAGGGTCCTCAATTCTTTCCTCCCTGAAGTAATCTATGTTCTCTTGCTACACATGATGTGAAGAGTAACATGTCAAATTTGATTTGCCTTTTATTTAAGTWACTTGTAAGTTATGCTTAGCATTAAATTAAAAAAACCCAACCCAAGACAGCAGTACAAAGTACAGAACCAGAGGACTGGAATCTTACATACTGAGGCCTTATATGAATCTGAGAGGAAAAAGGTTTCCTGAAGCTACTTCTGATTTTTCCCCAAGTTCTSCTCTGTGTGTGAATACATATAAACATATACAAATATACATGCTCCAAATCCCAGTATGTGCATGAAGCTTAAGTAAAATTTCTTTCTATATAATTTTCAAAGGTATTTTAAATGTTTCAATACACACATTAAAAGATCCACATATGCAAATATTCTACAATTTTCTTCTGAAATGAATGAAGTCATGTGTAGTTGTTCATACAATAGAAAATCTTTTTTCCCCATTATCCATTAGTCTCAATTTGTATCCTTATGAACAGGTCTAATATTGAGTACACACACTAATCTCTTTTCTTTTGAGACACTTTAGTTAATAGCTATCAAAGTATTTCACAACCAAGCAGCCAATCCATTCTCCTTTATAATCTCCATTTCAGAAATACAGCTGATACTGTTATTAAAAAAAAAAAAAAAAAATACATCTAATTACCCAAGTCTTCCCCATTTCCTCCTGATGCTTTGCATTGAGACCAGTGAATTATCTGCTTTGGTGCATCTTCTGGAGACACAGCCGTGCCATCTGGGTTAGCATAAAATAGCAGCAATGGCTGGAAGTGACACCGAATGCACCTGGACACCACGTCTTTCCATTTGGTTCCAATCTAAGAGAAAAAAACAGCAAAATAAAACCTCAAAACTTGATCAACTGTGCTGAACCCATATATATATATATATATATATAAAGAGTAATTTATTAAGCAATGGGGACCAAATGCGTAATTCCAAATGTATGTGAAGATACAACATTTCAGCACTGTGGGTTACATAAATTGCAACCAAAAGAACTAGTTTTACACATAGGTCAACAAAGATATCACCATCCCTGTGGATACAGGTGCCAGTATCTTCTTTTTCTTTAAAACAAGTACAAATTCAACAATAGACAAGTGCATGAACATTCTGAAACATTCAGCATTTTTAAGGCACAACCATAAAACAGTGGAGGGGATTCTAAAGGTTGGTTGTGAAAAGTGACTTAGAAAACTGAAGGTTTGKTAAAATAAAAAGGTTGGTTTGACTTTCTTCAACATTGGTGTCGGAAGAATGCCCTCCAGAAAAGGAAAGATCACAAAATGTATTAGGAGGAGAAACAATATTTACCTCTTTTACATTAGCATCATCAAACAGCACCCATTTGCAGCTCTTGGTGTGAAAGGCAAAGGCACAATAATGTCGGCTCGTGTAGCAAATCATTCCCACAAGAAAAAGCTCACTGTTTTTGGCATTTTCATCTGTAACCCTATAAAACAGCTGTAAAAATGATTACATATTTTAAAACATGTGTAAAACACTTAGCCCCAATTTCCTGACCTACTGCTGGCATTTCACCAAGGCATTTAATGTCCTGTTGTATTACATAATTTTTCCTCAGCATAAATACTGATCTTTGCACTTACTATGTCTACTTAAACTCTTTTTTTGCATCTTTAAAAGAATAAAATATTGATGCTCTGGAATAATTACACAAATTCCAATCTGAAAGTGATATTCCTAGATTTTCAGCTACAAAGTCTCCTACATTAATGATGGTACTTAGGCACAAAAGCAACACTTCTGACAGGACGTTTTCCTCTCACAGAAACTACATCAAGCAGCACAATATAAAGAATTATGAAAGTAGACAAACTCTATATATTTATATAAACTGCATATGAAGTTAAGTAGAGCTTTTAAAAACATATACATAAATATTTCTATTTTGTATATACTTAAATATACATAAAATAAAAAGTAAAATTAAATTCTAGAAAAAGCAAAGAGTAAGTTTTAGGTCAGATACCCCCGGAAGATAAAGTTGTGTTGCCAGATTCCGCATAACCTCTTCTGTCAGATCAGAGTGTTCTGAATCCCAGACTAAACCRATGGTGACAATCTCAGGACAGTTCATAAGAACACGACGAATTTTTATTTTTTGACCACAATTACTCTAGAAAAAAGAAACAAAAAMCATAATGGATGGGAAAACAAAGGCGTTTTAAAAATGGAAGTCTGAGTTACTACACAAGGATTAGTACAACAAAACAATTCTACAATGTTTGCTAATTCCAAAATTTAGTTATGGTGTTTGTTTCTAACTAYTTAAGAGTAACATTCTTCATCATAAAAACACTGTGATGAAGACTACAGCTTAACTTCTATATCCAATCACCACCTTAAAAAAAATCTCTATAACTGGAGCAATAAAATGTAAGTTTAAGGCTTTGCTCACCCTAAGCCGACTGCTCTGAAGCAGCAACATGTAACCTGCTTTTAGAGGAACACTTCTAGCCTGATTTAATATCCTAAAATGTTCTCTCTTGCATCTAAAAGTAATGTAACATTTTTGTTTACTTACAGGACACTTTCTGTAGTCATCAGCAGTATTTGCTGCCTGCAGCAATTCCGCAAACATTTCTGGCTTGAGACGTTCATGCCTCTCCATCATTTTTTCTACTTCATTACTGCAAAAAGGAAATTACAGAACTGTGGATATCCCTTCTCAAGAGTTAACAGACTTCAGTCAATTCTCAATTAACTACATTGTATAACTCAGAAAGAAAACAGACAGTGATAAAACAGTAGCAGTACAAACTTTTTTTTGTCAAACTCCCTCTACATCTYGCTTTTGAAATCCAAATGTTATTTTTGGGCAGTATCTCAAACATGTTGCAACACCAAAAAAATACATTCATTTTTAACACTTGCAGCATTTCTCTGGCAGGCTTTGCAYATTAGAAAGGTCATAGAAAATGATAGAAAAATAAGTAACAAGAATAAAAGCTCTTACCACAGGGCTGTGGTGGAAATGTAACGCACAAATTCCGTAAAAGGCAACGGATCTGATGATGCTCCACAGCTGCGACACACACACTACAAAAATATAAATAMTTTTGTTTAGATTTAGTCAGGACAGAGAACACAAGGGATTTGTTAAAGCAATCAGGTGAAGGTCTGACCTGTTCATACAGCGTCATAGCAAACTTCTGATGAGAAATACAGGATTTCGAAGTGCACATATCTGTTTCACTGTTTGGCACTAAGTGGAAATGAATCCTCTCAAGGATATTTTCCTAAAAAGAAATAATAATTTAAACGTCGACTGTACTGATGAAGTGAGAATGCATGAAGAACATTACAATTTAATACTCCAACTACAACCCTTGGCTCCAAAAAGTAATATGATTGCAATCAGTTTGTTCTCTGAATCAGCATGGCCTCTTTTTTTCCCTCTTTTGACATAAAAAGAGGTAATGGGAAGAAGTGAATCTAATCAGGTAGATCAGATAGATTATTAGTTCAGGAACCCAAATGCATTTTGAATTAATGAAGCAGTAATAAGAGCCTCTCTTTCAGGACTGCAAGATCTCAAACAGCCTCTTTCAGGAGCTCTCCACTGGAGTTTCCTACGTATGTGAAAAAACATCTAGCAGGTAGGAATTAATTTGTGGAACTTCCAAAGGATGTCCAAAGCTGAAAGTAACTGAAACAGCACTCGTATCTGTCCCTCAAATCTGTGTCTGAAGGGTAATATTGTAGGTGTTTGATGGTTAACATGCTCATTGTCTWCCACTGGATCTCTTAGGAGGTTTTTTTACCACAGTGCTGTGCCATCTGGAGTCACCTTTAAAGGCTGCAGCAGTGGCTCGTGTTTTTTAATTAGACACTTCACTGAAGCAGAAAGTAACTACAGCAAAACCTTCAAGTCTTCATTCACTCTTGGATAGGAAAAAGGAAATTTCTTTTGCAGAAGAATTCAGCAATGAGCTGCCCAGTTGTAACACAATGTATTTCTATAGCTGATGATTGAATATTTGGAGGAACAGACTATAAGTTCAAATCTATAGGTGCTTCTCCAGAGAAGACAACCTTTCTCTCAATCAAAAAACTTCWGGGAATGAACTCAGAGCTCATCATCCTCCTGCTCTGTCTGAGCTACAAACTTAAGGGAGGGAAGTGTGGAAAAAATGCAGGAATACTCCATCCCTGAGTCTGTCACCCTAAACTGGAAGAAAGTCAGCAGTACTACGTTATTTGAATCCTACCTGTGAGCCTGGAGCTACCAGAACCACTAAACCCACAGAATTCTACTCAATTCTCACAAAGAACTCTTACAAAGCATTCTGCTGCATCATCCATGAATCCAAGCTGGAAACGCTGCTCATCCTTGAAGCTTTCTGCAAGGGCGTGTCTCATGTTATCTGATGGGAGGGCTTTCTCTCGACTGTGTTGGAATTGTGAAAAGATTGCCTAGGAAAAAATGGAATTACATAGCTTCATTAGCACTTGGCCAGACAATGTAGTTCTACACAAATACACCATTTCTTGCATAAATATGTAAAATATTTCTATTTATAATGTTACTTTCAAAATTACTGTTCCTGTGTTCTGCTACTCATTACTCTATTATGATACCAAACTGAACACTGAACCTGTAGAACAACAACATACAGGATATAAAACTACAAGTGATTGACTTGAGCTCCCAGAAGCAACACAAGCCCTGTTCTGTAATTATACATATTTTTTCATTTGGCCACTGGAATAGCAGTTCATCCATATGTATCTCATGTTTACAGATGGTGTGTATTTCTTAGGGCATAATGTAATACCACTTGGGTAAGTTTTACAGCCATCATTCATAAATAATGTCATATTTACATTACTACTTCAGAGGGGAGTGTATCTTTATTTAAATTATGGATAAGGAAAACCTGCCATGAATCAGACAAAACGCCTATAATCCTTGCTATGAAATTAGCTCTGTGCTGAACCAGTGCAGACCATATAAGAGAACAGGTCAATATCTGCAGTTCTGGAACATGATAATAAATTGCACTCGGTTTTTAATTCATTTCCCAGAAGARAGAGTTGGCTGCTACTTTTCTTTTTGGCAGAAACTCACATCCAAGTGAGCTCATCATTTAGCAAGTAAGGGAGGTTGATTTTGAAAGAACTGAAAGTTAAAAGCTATCAAATTAATTACATATTTGCAGATATTTAAGGGTGTATTCCACTCTCATGAATTCTAAATCAAACTTTAGGGAGAACTGAAGAGASTAAAGACAAAGCAAATTAGGAGAAGCTATGGTAAAATATAAATAGGGATATGCCTTCTTCATAGAGGCTTCCTATGGTCAAAGTCTGTTGGATAGAGGCAAAGATAGAGCAGATAAGCAAAGTTTCAGTGCTAACAAGAAGTGGTGTTTTAACCATGATGCATTCCAGGGAGTCTGTCACACATATTTAATCTTCCTTCTCAAAACAAAAAGTATGGACTACTGATAAAAACTGCAACCACTATCCCCATGTAAACATTGAAAATGAAGTTTTTAACAGATTTGGTGATACAGGTTAACTCTGTGTTGAAAACATTTATCAYTTCTCATTTTGGCTGCTAGGTCATTTTTTTGGTATGTAACACAGCCTTATATATGCAGCTAAAAAAAATCTAGTAGAGATAAGCAGTTGTGCAGATAGGTATGCAYAGTTCAGTGGCCTGCACAGCCAAAGTCCCAGAATTTATTTGCTAAGCTTTTAGTTTATAGGAGAGGCTGACACAGATAAAACATTCTTCCTCATTGTTGGACAGGTAAGAAGGGTCAGAATAATCCAAGACCAYAAAAAAAACCTCCAACCCAACCAAAAAAAATCCACCCAAGTCACAAACAAACATTCAGCATATATGTTGCATGGAAATGAAAATGTCCAAGATTCTGAACACAAAACAGAATTACTCAACCACCATCTCTAAAGAGCCAAGAAAGCAAAACCAGTAGTGTRCAGAACAGCTGAGAACACACACTTCCAAATGAATTAACCACTCTGTTTTGAGGTCAGTATGTGGAATTAAAGATCATAACTACACTGTTAAAACAATAACTAATCCCATTCTAACTAAGTCCAGGAAARGCAGAAATACCACTTCTTCTCAGTATTGTTGGGAATGTATGAAAATGGGAAGATGTCAGTCCAGGCAATGCAGGGCATTCAGGCACAATGAGCCATTGAGATAAATCACTCAGGATGCATCATGTGAGTAATGAATCCCTCAAAAACAGATACTTGAAAAAACAAAAAAATATGCAAAATTCTAAGTCACAGCAGCATTGGGAAGCAGCTGAAGGTACCGTATGGCTTTAGGAGGTGATTTAAACTGATGCAAAACCTAAATTAAAGTCATCACCTCAAGACAGAAACAGGGTTTAATCTGAAAACACTGCTATGCCTGAGCTATGGGGCAGCACTTCATGTACTAAGAAAATCAACTGCTTAACACACAAAACCAAAAAGGATCATGCATTATGCATTTTTTGTTGGGATTTTTATCTCTTATCAGACAGTAATATAATTAGTGCAAAGAAAATAAAGCACCTATATTCAAACACTACAGGAAAGAACAAAAGCATACATATCCAAATAAAAGAAAAATATCTCTGAGAGGTTAGCTAGAAATTTTAAAGGACAGTGTCACTTATTTGAAGTGACAGAGGTCTTATGTTGAAGYACACTAAAACTGGGGTACTGGAAAATTCCTTCTTTAAATACARGAACATATTTCTCTTACAAACATCTGTTAAAAATGTCCTTAAATCTAAATTGCTTCTTTACACAAGAATGACTTGGTTAGCCAGGCATAGCTATGGTACAGACACAAACTAATAAAAAGTATTTAAATTACTTTTCCTTTTTTTGGAAATATGGGTAGTCCAGAATTTATTAGTTACCTTTAAAGCACAAAATATGCAGGCATCTCCTTGACACACGTGTCCAGTTAAACCTCTTAAACTTCGCCGAAATATGTCAAGTTGCCATAATACCTATAAAAATAAAGTTTCAGAGAAAATAAGTAATGAGTACTAAATGTCTTCATTTAACACAACATAGAGTGGACTTTAATTCAGTTTTAATTTCACATAACATACAACTAAAGTACTAATATTGCTGGAAGAATTATGATCCTTTTCTGTTAGTTTGGTAAATTGTGGAGGAGGAATAGAAAGTTTTACATCCAGCACTTAAAATTCAGAACTGTCTTTTAAACTTTTTGAAACAATGTATTTTGGACAAAGAGCTGAAAGGAACTCTYAAGGAAACAAGGCAGCAAGTTAAACTCTGTTCAGGGAGAGAAAACTAGAAGTTTTCTTAAAGCTCTACATAAGAGTAAAGCCTATATTATATTTTATACAATATAGTCTATATTACACTCTTACTGAAATGATTGCTGAAATACAGTTGTTTTTCCACAGATCAAAATAATCCTGGTGCTTAAACATCAGAATCCTGATGTTTCTACCTCTTACTTGKGTAAATACCCTTCAGAAAGGTAATAACAGCTTGGCTACACTGCACTGCTTTGAATATCTAAAGTCTTGGGTATACATGAAGTGAAGTAGTTCAAAGTTGTCCATTAAAAAATAAAAATAAAAACCCTAAAAATGAGTTGTCAAGAGGCACAGTAAGACAACAGCTGTAAATCCAGGGGGAAAATATATCCTATCTATAAATATAAAAGCCAAGATGAATTAGGATGCATTTGAAAATGAAAGTCCAAAGCTCAGTTCTGAAGGTTGAGCAGAGGTTAAAAGAAAAGAAAGCAACACATTCCTCCTTGTAAAAGGGCAGTCACCAACCATCTGCCACTGTTTGATAAACAGCAGTGGGTTGTGAAGTAGTAGGATTGTCTAAAACTAGAACTAAAAATTACTCAGGGCTTAATTTTAGGGCACCTAAGTGAAAACAGCAGAACTGCAAGAGAATATAGGTCATGCTGCTCCCATTGAATGCAAGACAGCAAACACTCTACTGAATTTACACTACATTTTTATTTTAAATATATATAGATACCATCCRCACCACATAGCTATACCACTTGTATCTCCTAGGTTTAAATCCATGCCATTTTTAAGCCTTCCATTTTTTTAGGAAGTCTACGCATCTATTAATCTCTCCACCAGTTTGAGCAATAATTCTGCACAACCTAAAAACATTCATGGCCAAGATCTGAGCATTAYAAAAAGTATCCTTTTATAAAGAGAATTTCAAGTCATATGTCTTTGATATCAAGAATATCTCCTACTCTAATTCTAGAAATCTTTCTTAAGATTTCAATCAAAGTTTTCACTACATGTGCATATTCTCATATGCCCCAATATCACAGGCTCATATGTTAATTCTGAGAAAATGGGATTTTATTCCAAACAGTGTCCTATTCAACACAAGTAGTAATGGCTGCCACACATAAAAAGGTATCATGTAAATTCTGGCRAGTAATAAAACTGCCAAGTTTGACAGAAACATTACTTCTAAAATTCAAGGAGAAAGTTTTAAAGCTTTTACTCCTACATTTTCAAATACAAAAGGAGAGTTTTTCAGATATTCTTGAGGCATGCAAATAAAATTCTGTGCAAAATTAAGTATTTAATACTCTCAATGCCTTAAAATTAAACGCTGAATAAAATTATCTTCACACAGTGTCTTCTTACTACAATTGCCATTTTTATTTCCCACACACACTCAGAAAATGYTTAATAGATGAAGTTTTTTCTTACCTGAACAGCACTGTTAAGAAAGCAGCTGTTTTGTCCAGGCTCATTTAACAAGCCTTTTGTAGGGGCCAGGGACAGGATACTTCCAGGCTGATAAACTTTTCCAAGGTTACCCCCAGGTTTTCTCAGGAATTTCACCCATGCCATTATTTTTTAGAGTTTATAATTGCAATATTCACACTTAAACACTTAAGGATATGATGGGTGCAAGGCAAAGAAGGTGGCTCTACAATAATATTTCTAAAGTCATGGCATTCCATTCAACTCTGTGCAAGAGAAACCATCCATGGGATTAAGTCCATTTTAAATGAGCAGCTCTCAGCCATCCATCAGGATCAGTCTTCCAGTAAAAATACAGCTGAACAAAGTTTTTAACCCTCAGTCTTAAAAAAATAAATAAATAAAGGTGTCCAGTTAAGGTTAAAACATGTTAAGAATAAAATAGAATAAAAGTTCTTATCAAGCAAGTTGCACAGTAACTGACTTCTTCCAGGGATATCAATAAAGTATTACTATAAATCATTAGTTGTATTATACTGAAAGTTTTTATATAAATATATCACAGRAATGGAAAGCTCTTGACAGGTGTTATACTCCTGTTCTCTCATTTTGTTCCATCTTCTTTTTACTTCTAACTGTAACCCAGGAAATATATTCCAGTTTAGAAGACTCCATGTTTATTTCATTCTCTTTCCAGTAAACCTGAAATAAGAAAAAAAACAGAAATTATAAAAAAAATCCAAAATGTTAAAGACCTTCTCAATCAGAAAAGAGATCACGGCTAAAACAACTTGTTAATCTAAAGGGAGACACAATAGCCAGGGAAGAGGAAAAGTAAAAAACTGCCACCGAAAAATTGGTTTTAAGGGAGAAAAAATTAAATTATTTATCATAATTTATCTTCTAACTTTTTATACATCTCTAAAGATCACAACAAAATTGCTGAAAACATTCTCCTAATAACATGCACCAGCTTATAAAAAGACCCTTTAATAAATGAATTACTCCATCTTTTAATCCCTAAGTCTAATTTCTATAACCAAGAAATAAATATTTCTATTCAACACTCAAAAACCTAAGCTGGTTTTGATTTCAATATTACAGATGAATTGTCAGCTAGTACTCAGCTTTCAGAAGTTTGTACTACTTACTRAACACAATACAAATGTGCCATTATCCTGGCTGCATTCTCAAAACAACCAGAAAAACAGTGCTAATAGCAAAATAAGAGTATTCTGATCACTGCCCCAATAACCAATTCCAAGATTTTCAAATACCAGCAACAAGATTTGTTGCTCTCATTGCTGAAGGAGCATGTTTAACATTAAATTACTCCATTTCCAGTACATCCCCACCATCACATGTAAAGCCCAAGCAGAGATCCTCTCACAACAATGGATTGTTGTATCAGTTTGGCATTACTACATCACCCACACAAACATTTCAAAGAATGGCACAGAACAGAATAAATTTAAATAAACCAAAGCAATTAGGGCTGCATATGTGGGAAAGGAATAAAAATAAAACAGTGAAATGTGGGCCTCACATTTCAATGGAGATATTCACCTTAGATTTCACAAGCAGTGTGATACTAAAGACRTATCAGTATACTTCAAAACTTGCAGCTTCTCACTGTGCAAACTTTTCAAGACTGGTGAGAAGCATTAAACCACAAAAAACGAATTGTGTAGTGTAGTTGGAATACTGCATAAATTGGAAGAAACTTTCCCCAGCTCGGAACAAGCAACACCACATTCACACAAAAGTTCCATAGCTCTCAAATACCGTACAGCTGGGATCCGTGGCTTTAAAAAACACCTGCAGGAAGACTTGCACCCCTAAAACCATTCCCCTTTATTTAAGAGAAATGTTGGTACTTGCTTGTATTTAAAAAAAAAAAATAAATCAATATCTGGAACCTAACCAAAAGTCTCTTTTGCCCCACGAATAATCAGATGGGTTCTGTTTGTTTACTGATGTTACTGTATCTCACCCGTAAGTAATTTGATTTAATAATACTGGAGATAGTAAGTGTGATTTGTGGCAGCACTGAGCAAGGAGTCTGAAACCTAACAGGAAACTGACCTTGACAGAACATCATGTAACAATTTTGTTTTCTGTATGTTCACTTCAATAAACGCAGAAAGAAAAAAGGAAAAGAAAAYGTAGCTGGAAATGTGTATCAGTTTCAGATCTTACTAGAAACGAACACGCTGTTTTGGAAACAAGAGTTCATCCGGAACAATTTAAGATAATGACAAAGAGCATTCATTTACTAAGAACTTGCAGGAAGTAATTTTCTCTTGCATTTCAGGGATGCCCTAGAACTAACACTGCATGCACCAAACATTTAGCTGTTCAGGTGGGTTTCAGGAAAAGTTATAATGATTCACTACAAGAATTTAATAAAAAAATGTTTCTGGATTAGCTCTACAGTTCTGTCCCACTGCATTAAAATACTTCCTGTTTAATTTCACCTCCACAAAGTTRTGAGTACAAATAATTCCATCTATCACACAATCTTATTCTAATAAATTGCWGAACACATTCATTGAACAGTTTTCATATGTAGAAGTTCCACTGCACCTTTTTTCTTCACTGCATCAAATACTAAGGTACATGGCYTCAGACTACAGGAGTGGATTTTGGTCAACTGTTCTCAACCAAAGACAYTAAACAAGGGCTAAAAGCCCTCAAACCAACCAGTCTAACTTCTTCCACCTTGCCCAACTTTAGTCACTGTTCTTCAGCCCGCAGTCACCTCATCTGGCTACCCTTACTTGTGCAGCCTTACGGGACAAAACACAAGCCTGTCAAAAATTTCTGGCACTTGCCTTTGTAGCTGCCAGAAGAACAAATCCACTTGTCAGCAGAACTGCACGTTATCACCTGCTTGCTTGGTACACCCCAGCACGTAACTGTGGCTKGCACAACTCCTCACTGTTAAGAAGCAGTGCCACTAAAGAAGCTTAGAAATCAGTGCAGCTGATATTTTGCCTAAACAATCACTTTCTGCAAGCACATTTGGGTTTAAGCATCTCTGATATCCTTTGAGATAAAAGTGGTGAGATAAACAGTTGGCTCTGTGATCGCTGGAACTACCAGTGCCTGCGCTCCTGATAATTTTCTGTSTCATAGCTCAGTTCTTGCAGTTTTCTCCCCAGTTGGGGCATAAGCCAACTCACATCATCTTTCATGGTCTCTCTCTTCCAGCCAGCTGCCTCTTTTCATGCACTTTCTAAGTACATAATCATCTTTGAGGCTTGTATTCATTCTCTCAAATTGAGTGGAAACCTGCCAATAAAGTTCAAAAGTTGTTGACAGCTTCAGTCTCTGAAATTTGGCTGAAGAATASTTATTTACATCTCCTTTGCTTCACTTTGCAACTGTTCTCAGTGTCTTGCACAAATTACTAATGGCAAACMTTTCTCCTGCCCAGTGCTGGGGTTGCTTTTAAGCCACACAAATTTTTGCTTCTGCTTGCAGTTCATGCCTCTGCGCTGAGCCTGAAAACCCCACCCAACAGTCTGACAACTCTGGGAAATCAGTTCCTAAACTGATGTAACTTAGGAATTTAGACACAAGACAAGAAGAGTTGTGAAGGAAAAGTGCTGAAATATATTGTGACGGAATAAAGCTGTGATGGGAATCCACTAAAGCTCTCTGCAATGAGCCAACATTATTAGGACTGGGGTTATTGTCTTCTCCTTAACAGAATTAAATTCAACAAAAAATCAACAAAAATTCAACAATTTGCAGCTGCAAGAATTTGAGTGTTTTCCTCAGCTCAAAACGTTTTCATTTAAAATTGCCACATTTTGTCAATGGCACAAAAATCTCATTTATATTGTGACAGTGTGTGAGGTTTGAGTGATCTTTCCCTACATTTGAAAAAAGAAATAAACAGCACAGCTGCTTTAAAAATGTAGAAAAAGATCAAAATTTGAAAGGAATCATCTCTTACACCCACCTCAATAAGGCTGAATCACATTTTATCTGGTCCCTGCAGTCCCCTTCTACCTTTAGCCCCTTCTTAAATGTATTTGTCAACAGACCTTATGCACCATAAGATACATGGAATACTTTTAGTAGCCACCAATCATTGTTTTGGAAAATTATAGTATTCACTTCAATAGTTGTCACAGAAATATGTTTACAGGAATGCAAATTCTCACTATTTTAAACATCAGAGAGGGAGAAAAACTTCATTAATAGCACTTACTTGCAACACACATCAGAAGAAACAAGAACACCACAAGACCAATACCAGGATATTACCACTAGCTCTTACTGGTCTGACACATTCTTTCTCCTCTGGTCACTGACTCAAAAAGTTCCTAAAGGACCAAAGGAGTATTTGATGGTATCTCCTGTAGAAATTCTTCCAAACAATCCCTAAAGATTCCAAACCCAGACTTGTTCTGTTTTCACGATCTCTATTGTCTCTCCTTGAGCCCTTGCCTATTTAGCTGTTCCTCATAAACCAAACCACTGCTCCTGCACGTCACACTTTGCTGTATCCTTCCAGGATGGAAAACCAGAAGCGTAGATGCTATCCCAGATGGCTTTTGTACAAGTATACAATTTTTTACTTTAAGCTGTTCCAATAAAAACTTTCCTGTTTGCATCAAAACCAAAACAACAGGTTCACAGCTCAGCCTTCCTCRTCAGTTACAACCAGAAAACGACTTWAGAAATAGCAACAATGGGAACTCTGAGTAAAGTTTTTGGAGAAGACAAATTCCCAGCCCATGACATGGGCCAGCATTTACAGTGAATCATCACACAGACACTACTGAGAAGATTTTTGTTTCCCCATCTTCCTACTGCTTTACATATGATTTATTCAATGTACCTCTTCCTGAGCCTCAGAAAGATAGAATGTATCTTTGCAGTGATAATTTTCACACTTGCCTTTTTATCCCAGATTAATTGCCTTTGTCTTTCAGTTGTAGGATCTTTTCAGTTGCTTGATCATTAACAGAAGTGCAAAATACCAAATTCGGCCCCTTCTGGAAAAGTTTGCTGATTTCTTAAGTCATCAGGAAAAAATGACATAACTGAGTTATAAGGAATGGTAATGTGAGCATCATCTTTAAATGCACACATATTTTATAGGCTTGAAAAAAAAACAAAACAAAAAAAAATCTTTGAATGTCTGAATCACTATACTTCATGTATTTCTTCATGAACAAATGCTGAACAAACCTTACAACAAATATTTCACTCAGGCTGCACAGTTAAAACCCTGACCCAGCCTCAACCCATCATCATTTAACCTGGYCCCATCAAACTCCAACTTGTTTCTGCTTAAACTGTGAGGTTTCAGAAAAATTCTGTGAATGGGTTTTGCTCACATCACGGCATCCCAAGTGACTAAACTRTTTTACTCTACCAAGAGGCATTAAYCAAGGAAAAACAACAWRATGCTGCTACCAATATCTTGGAAAGCAGCATAACCAAAGCACATGGTAGTGCCAATACCCTGATTCCCTCTGCGTCTCACACCCAAATAATTTTGTCAGTAGCACATCATGCACACTGTATGGCCAAAAAGGATTCTGCACTATCAAGGCTTGATATGAAAGTCAAGTGCATATTTTTTGTATTTTTACTGTCAACATCTCACTGCTCAAGAATAATAACTTTTTATACAAGTAATTCGACACTTGAAAAAATAACCAGTAAGTACCTCTTACTTTGCAACAATTTGTTAGAGGAAGAAAGGATTATTCACCATTTGACAGGGCTAATTTATAATCAGATTATAACATGAGGTCTCACTACTTTGACACCAAAAAAACACCCTTTCATTCTTCAAGAAAAGACCAGGTAATCATAAAATCAGTCAAGGCATTTTCTATTGCCTTGGGGTTGAAGGGGATACTGCATCTTCAATCGGGCACAGTACTGTTTGCTCGATTAAGTTGTTGGTCTCGAAATCATCCTAATTGCTTCAAAGGTAAGCAAGTTTAAGTGGTTTGATGTTTGGTGTTTTTGGTAGAGGTTGCATGAGTAAAATAAAGCACTAAGCAGAAATACGTGAAACTCACACTTATTCTGGGAAGGGAAAAATACACAGAGAGAAAATGTCAYGGATCCTCTGAAAAGCTGATTTTAAAATATTTGCATAGAAAATCAAAGTAAGTGATATARGTAAACTTAGACCCGATGCTAAGCAGGTGATTTGCATGCATTTACATACATCTGCCCACATGCCTCTGAAACTCCATCTGTACGAACACAGAGCAAACAACTCTGCCTCCAAAACGCTGCAAACTGATTAAATTTCAAACAGCACCAACACTACCTGTACTGGCATTTCCTGTTCCAGCCAGCCTCTGGAAACACTCCTGAAGAACTCGCTGGTGGGCATGTGATCGCCGCGTTGGACATTAACCGCGCACCGCCGCTCGCAGGGTCCCCGCTCCAACTCGGCGCCGCGGCTCCTCCGCTTACACAACGCGCGGGGACAGCGCCGGCCGCGGCCCCGGAGCTGTCGCTGACCCCCACCCACGCAGCCCCGGCAGGGATTTAACCCCGGCCGCGAGGAGGCGGCGGTCCCGTCGCCCGGCACGCCGCGTTCCGTCCTCACCTCGGTACCGCGGCCGCCTCCCTCGCCGGCACCGCGGCCACAACCGCGTCCAACCCCCGGTCCGAGCCGACCTCTGCCCGCTGCGGTTTACCCCCTTTGCTCAGCCCCTACCCCGCTCCCGCCTCGCTCCCTGCGGACCCCCGGCTCACCGGCGGCTCCTCACGCAGCTCCTCTCCCGCCCCCTCCCGGCGACGACTCCGGGCGCGGCCCCGCCCTCACGGCAACTTTTGCTTCCCCCGCTTCCCGCTCCTCCTTCGCGCTCCCCTCCCCGGCCGGGCGCCGCCGCGCCTGCGCAGTGTGGSGGCAGCCGGGCCGCTCCGGCAGAGCGGTATCCCGGATATTCCCGAGCCCGGGGAGGGAGGGACGGAGGGGGCCGAGCACGAGCGATCCGAGCGTGGCCGCGCGCTCGGCCGGCGCGCGTGCGCGGTGGGCGCGCGGGAAGGTGCGCGAGGCCCGGGGGGCGCCTGAGGGGCCGCGATGGCGCCTGAGGCGATGGGGCGGGAGCGGGAGCGGGATCGGGATCGGGAGCGGGGCTTCGGTGCCCGCGTCCTACCGAAATTGCGGGGGGCACCGTGGCGAGGTAAGGGGCTGTCACAACCCCGCTCCTCCCTCCCTGCCTGGGCGCTGTTCGAGGGCACAGCCGTCCAGGGTTTAAAGGGTGCAGTGGGCGCCCCTCAGGTACTCAGGTTTGGAGTTAACAACGCGTTAAAATGAGCGCCGGGGCGCTTGTTTTTTCCAGCAATTGTTTTCCAGTTCTCATTCCAGGATATCTGGCTGTGCACGTTGGCTTTCCTTGAGATGCCCATGGAATAGCAGAGCGTGGCTTGGGAGCCAAACCCCACACAAGCGTACATCCACCTCAGAATCGCCTTTGACTTCCATGAGGCCCGGAAAGATCCTATACTATTMTTATTTTATCTGTCACCTGCCCCGGAGTCACTGCCCCAAAATCGTGCTCCCTCCGATTTTTATCSGGTCTATTATTTTGGCCAGGGAGGGGTGTTTCCTTTTGTTATTTGAGATAGCAGTTCCATATCCACGAATGCTCGTATTTCTGGTTGCTCAAGTACCTTTTATATTCCACTATTATGATCATTTTCCTGGACAAACATGTAGATTTGAGTAACACATTTCGTTTCTAGATTAGCTATGATACTTTAGGTGCTACCACACCCAACATCAATCGTTGGCACATGCTGATGGATACAACTTGTATTATTTATTTTCCAGTTGAATTTTTGATGGTCTTCTAGGAATGGAAAAGTGCTTCTGTGCCTAAGAGCATGATCAGTTTTCCAACAACATCTTCTGTAACAGTAAATTAAATTATTTCCCTATCAGGTTCCCTTCCTGCATCTATTTGAAGTCATCCAGAGTGCAAAATTACTGTGTAGCATACAAGGCACTGCATAAAACTGGCTCTCTGCCTTAAATACTACATTTTGTTGTTATTGTATCYATTTTTATTGAACATAGATACAGTTTCATCAGATTACCTGTTGCTACTGTTTCTTTTGCATTGCTAGTGTAAAATGCCCACTAGCAAGGCAATTTTAGCAGGTCCGCTCTCCAAAGTTTTTCACCGACTTTTTGTTTTCATGATTCTTTGGCAAGATTTTCATTACATTTTCCAGACCTTTGTCTTRCATAGATAGACAGATAACCACGTTTTTCAGTGGTCATTTGTGTGCTTAGGTTCACAAATTAGAGTTACTTAATACAGGATTTGTATAAAATGTTTTTTCTTGAAGCATTAAGATGTTGTAGCCAGTAACTGACGTATATATGCTTTTTATTTTTCAACAGATACCATATTTGCTCTCATTGTCTTAAAATTTTCTTAGAATTTGTAATTTTTTTTGGGGGGGGGGAATTGAATAACTGATTTATTGTTCTAAGATTCATACGGTATGTTGGCACAATAAGCATTCTCAGGGTTTTTTTCTTGTATAGTTCTTTCTTAGCTGTTTATTGACAGATTCTCACTAGAAATTTGAGGGTAAAAACATGTTAAAAGTCAGTGTGTGAACATGACAATTAAAAATCTAATTTTGTGTTAGTTCATCTAGTTATTGCCCACTTACAAAATGCATTCTGCTGATTGTTTCGGGTGGTGTCAGTTCAGTCCTTGATCCCTGCATTACTTCTTTGCAAAGCCAGTCAAGCAAAGGCATCTGTGTGTCCCAAAGKGGGATTATGACCTCATTCTGATTATGACCTCATTTTGATATTTTTGCTTCTCCCTGAACTCTGCTTTTCTTGTTGGCCTCTGGCCTGTCTTCAGCACGGATTTGTTTTTCACCACTAATCTTTAGAAGTCCCTTAGGATTTATATCGGTTTCTTCTGTTCCTTTTTTTTTCCTCAGAATAAGTATGGTCTGTGAGCTTTAATTACAGTATATTTTAAGATTCTCTAGAAGTGAATCTTTACAGAGTCTTCCACACGCTGTTCCAGGCAGAGAATGACACAGGTGCGGCACAGGAAGCCCTAAATGAGGTAGCAGAAGAATTTTAAAATTAGAATAAATGGTGCACATACAAAACAATGTTACCAGGGCAAATGATTTCCTGCTGCTGTTTGTGGCAATACAGGATATGTGCTAGGCATGATGCAGAAGAACATTCATGTGGGTTTATAAGTACACTTTGGTAAGGTTAGTAACCTGGATTGTTACCCTGGAGAGTTGAGCAGGAGATGAAGAGATGTTAAAGTTGGAGGAGAGGGCTTGAAGGAAGTGGGTTCAGAGTGTGACACAAAACACCAAGCTGGAAGAGAATGGAGGCAGAACATATCCAGATCCTTAAGCACATCCAAAGCCCTGGGGTTTTGCACATGTCCATTCCAGGTTGAAACACATTTGTGGATAGTTACGTGCTGAAAGAAAAATCTTAACGTAGTTAGGAGACATTTAAATGTTTATAAGTAGTTGCAGTATATATTTTTTCTCAGTGCTGCATGAATCATACATCATTTTMCTCAATGAATGAACTGCAACTTCATGTTTCATAGCTGCACACAAGGGTTTGGTTTTGTGTTACATTTTTTTTCTGTTCCATGGTTATTTATTTTTTTTTTATTATGCATATTTGTATGAACATTCTCATACTAGTAGTTGTACTAGAACACTTATTTATTTCTTTCATGTTTCTTTTTAATGCTTGGAACATGTTTACAACAACCTTTTCAATCAATTGCTTATCCTCTTCAAATGTTTAATAAAAAATATGTCTGCTCTAATTCTTCTTGGAGGGGTTGAACATTAAAGTTTGTGGTTTCTATTTTTTTTTTAAGGAGTTAAGCAAGCTTTTATTGAGTCATTGATTTTGTCATTGTTGCTCTTGTCTTCTACATGGATCTTTCTTCCTCCTCATGGGGTGTTAATCATGTGAAATCAACTCTGTGTACTTAATAGGAACTGTGTCTRTACTTACTGGAGTATTTTGCAAAAAGTAAATTAGCAAATTACAYGTAGGCTCTGAGACAGAAAATTCCACAAGCCAATGCAGAATTATTTTTTTGA
Source organism: Malurus melanocephalus (assembly GCF_030028575.1). Classification (NCBI taxonomy): domain Eukaryota; kingdom Metazoa; phylum Chordata; class Aves; order Passeriformes; family Maluridae; genus Malurus; species Malurus melanocephalus. The sequence goes on along the minus strand of NW_026623875.1, from coordinate 175,650 downwards.
AGTATTTTCACTGCATTTGATTCAGCATTACACATTACACTGCCARTTAGAGTCCAGTCTGGTTTACTGGCCTATCATAAACAATTTTAATGTGATCAAGTACCATTTAGCATTGACTTTAATGCACTTACAAGATAATGCCATTTTAATTGAAAAACATCTTTAATTCTAGTGGATGGGAACTGCCATCATGTTTTTGTGAAGTATTACTGACCTCTGAAGAGAGTGTTTGAGGCCTTGCTACCCTTCACAGGAGAAAAAAGGATAAAGAGGATCATTGTTCTAGAAGAAAATGTAGTTTGAAAGATACCAGGGACACTGGGCCCTGTTCWGCATAGACTAGCAGTATGAGGTTTCATTAAGTAAGGTAAGAGTTACTTAAGAATATGTGATTTTTTCCCTGTTCTCCAAGGCTTTTAGGTATTGTCAGATTATATGTTAAAACAGTTCTGCCTGGAGAGGAGAAAAGAATCTTTCCAATTCCAAGATGTTCTTGCCATTGTTGTCTTCAGGAGCAGTGCTTTTCCACTGAGGGATTGGCTCAGTGCCCTGCATAGTTCTGCAAGAGTTAAGGAAAACACCCTGGTAGGAAGGAAAGCCATAAAGGTGGAACAGGTAAATACTATTTTTATTMTTTATGACATAAAATAGCAATCATATGCATTTGCTGTGGGTTCWGAAGGGAAGCCCTAACAACACTTTAGCCCAGGTTCCCTAGGTTGYATGCTCAGCTGTATTGCCACRAAAAGATCCAGAACAAGGGCAGAASAAGTGAAAAATAAGTCTTCAGCTTGCAGTAAGCTGCATGAGGATGTGTTATCTTGTGATGAACTTTGTCTAACTCTGTCCCCGTGCTCAAATCTACCATGAGCACCTATTCCCACAACCTTTCCTTTTAAACACACTCTAGCAGTGTTTTCCTCATGTAGTCTGGAGCAAGCAGTCACATGAAGCTTACTCATCCGATTGATCTCATTCCCACATCCTGCAYAGAGTCTAAAATTTATACATGTAAATTAAGGACATAAGAAGACATGAATGAAAGAAGGAGAAAATGGTYCTTGGCTGAAAAAAAAAGCATCACTGGCTTTTCTCATCTTAAAAGTTCCAAGTGAAGCTTCAGAAGCAATGAGTGTTAAGTGGTGGTTTATTTTAGCTAGGTTAAAAAAAAACTTCCTAGCATTTCTGTTCAAGTTTGTTCTCTTTCCTCCTTCTCTCAGTTAGGTGTAGATATACCTTCATAGAGCACAGCCACCTTTTTTTAAGTTTTCTTCCTGCAGAAATAAACACGAGGTATTTTGCTCTTACTCATTGTACCTTAACCTGACTATAACATTTTTCCTGGTGGCTTTCAAGGGCTACAATGTTCAATGGGGTGGCAARAGCAATTTCATTGAAGTCATCTAGAATTTCACGCTGAGAAAAAGAAGCATTGGTTTGCATTCTTTTCCAGACTTTTTGATGATAATGGGCCTGGAACAAGGTCTCTGTGTGCTTGATTTTGTTCATTCTTTAGGAACAAGGAAAAGGGTGGGGGTTGTGTAAGTCTTGCAAATGAATATTTTTCCTCTTGGATAATCCAATTTCCAGTCCAATAATCTACTTCTGTGGAACAACAATGCAATTGAAATCCTTTCCTATTTTAGGCTGTTCTGTTTTTAAAGTTAGTTGCTGAAACAGTAGACGTATAAGGAAATTCTATGTATGCTGTAGATATCAGACAATTGTTTGAAACTGTCCTCATCTGGGTGCTCTTAAAAAATAAAGATTTTATTATGATCTTTGTTTGTGTTGCATCAGTCTTTAACAATCCTTTCAAGTTTTCAGGTCTCATTTTTTGCTTCCTCCTAGGGTGTAAACCAATAAGAATGGATGTCTGCAACAGGAAAAGAAAAGAAAGAGAGGTCTGATTAATACAGACAACTTCTGTGGCTGAATTGAATTTTCAGGGTAAAACCCAATATGAAGTAAAATGAAAACAAAAGAGAGCAATTTAGTGAGTATAAAATTAGAAGGAATACATTGGCTAACTTTACATAATACATATTCTGCCTTATTAAAAGTTACTATTCGGATAATGGAACACAAAAAATGTTTTGCATTTTCTTCTGGACGAGAAACTGAGCATTATTTGATTTAAAAYACGTGATTTGAGTCCCCTCCTCATGCACCTCAGTCTATACCTAAGCAAAATGTAACAGGGTTAAAACACAGTATTTAAAGTATGTGGTGACTTCCTAAGGAAAAAAAAAAAGTGGAAGAAAAGAGGATAAAACTTTTTATTTGCAATAGGCGGACCACGCCAGACTTCCCTGTTTTCTTTCTGTGATACAGTAACTGCTTTTCTAGACAAACAGATTTGTTACACTCAAGAAAAGAGGAATTTTAAAACTAAGTGTCATATGGGCAAAGAAGTATCCCAGAGAAAAGCTGCAACATGTTACAGTTAATGGCAAGAATAAGTTGTTAGAGGTCTGTCCAAAATTGACATTGATACTCATATTGTTTAATTTTTTCATWAGTGATCTTGGCACAAAAACTGGAACTTGCTAATGAGCTCTGTTGATGTCACAAAGTTGAGAAACAGTCCCTGTCGGATGATGTCATATCAGAGTAATTGGATGACCTTGAGTAGTAGAGAAATAAAACGGGATACAATAGAATAATATAAAGTGTGAGGTTGTGTGTTAGAGCCTAATGGGAAAAGCTTCCTGATAAAAGCTCAGAGCTTGTCAAATGGAAGATGAGAGAAKTTGAAAGAGGTGGGTGTGTAAGCCAAAGACAGAGTGGCTGTGAGTCACTGATTTGATGCTACTGTGGAAAATGTGAATCCAGTGTCAAATAAATCCAGCCCTGTACATCTTGTACAGATAATGTGTTGTAMATGTGGCTGGTGAGACCTTAAAAACAGAACAGATCTGGAAATCCACATGCAAGAMATTGAACTTAGAAGAGTTGTAAAAAATATTTTAAATCCCTACCAAAAGAGAGGGGTGGCAAGARACTAAAAGGACTTGAATTGTTTAGTCTGGCCAGCAGAAGTATAAAAGACCTTATAGTGTTTGAATATACAAATTGAAGCAAATGTGACAGAAAAGGAAGCGTGTTTGAATTTTTTTTTTTTTTTTTAATTCATTGAGAAATTATTCTAAGACGGGTATGAACAAATTTAGGTTGAAAATTAGAGGAAGTTTGTTAACTGTCAACGCCTCTAAACATTGCTAAGAGAAAATGTCCTATGCAAGGAACATATTCTAGAATAGAAGTGTCTTCATTTCATGGAACCCTAGAGCTGCAGGTCTGCTTTGTTGTTTCCTTCCCACYGATGCTTTCCATTTCCACATTTTCCTTTCTTTCTGCCTATTTTATAAGCCATATCTGAATGAATGATGAGGTGATATCATTAAATATAAGGAGACTTTTCATTTTGAACTTTGTGTGGTATCACTTTCTTTTCAGCAATGAGACGTTAATGAAATATATTTACATCACTGCAGAACCCAGATAGGAAATAGGCAGTTCCATTTTTGTTCAGTTTGCTCTTTCCCTTCCTTTTTGAACAGCATGTTCTTATTTTTACCCTTGCCAGCAAATAGTCAAAATGTTCTCATTAAGATTTTGAGGAATGACCTATTGCTGGAATTTRCTGCCAGAATTAAGCCTTACTTGGCTTCTTGACGTACAGTAGGCCAGCCTAGGAAGAGCCTGTCATGCTTCAAATGTTTGTTTATAATCATTTGTAGTTATCTTGCGCAGTCATCTTTCGGTAATCTTGAGGGTAATGGCTACAATAACTACTGCTTCAAGTTGCTATTTGCCTAGATTAACTTGGCTCTGCAGAGAATCCTCTCAAAAAAAAGGAAGTAGAATAATGCACTCTGCACTGCAGTATGGCTGCCAGCCCTCCCACTATGGGTATGGTCACCCTCCTGCACCCAGGATCTCCTCAAGATTTAAAATTTTTTTTTTTTTTTTTTGGAAGATGACTCTTCATATGTCCTTCAGAGCTCCAGAGAAGYCCAGTTCTAAGTTATACCTTCCATGCAAAGCAGCCTGAAGGCATTCCTGTGCTAATGAGTACAGCCAGCTCTGAACTGGCAAAGTTCAAGCTGTTCTTTGTACAAACACCATCGAATATTTTAATCTCCACTTGCTTTTGAAAGAATAGTTGGCTCACAATACCAGGGCTTATTTTCTCTCTTACAGTGATTTATAAATCATCTGCCTCTTGCAAGTGTTATTTAACTTTGTCTCACAGTGTCTTTGTGCAGTAGGGATGTATTGCAAATTCTGGCCCAGGTATTTTGGATGAATAGTCTGTTCTCAGGAAATCCAATTTCCATCTGAAAACAAAAGGGTTGTGAATTAAGCCTGAATTTAGTTTATAGTTTTGTCCAAAAATAACAGTAAGAGAAATTATTTGGACTTTTTAATAGCTAAAGTTACATCTTTATTTAAAAAAAAATCTAATACTAATTTGTTGATACTTTTATTAAAGTCTTCCCATTGTAGAATGAAATCCATTATTTCAAGTAAAATGAAAACAGAATATTATTCTCCTTGTAATGCTTCTTGCATTCGTTATACACCAAAGCCTGGAATATTTTGTATGTTCTCATAYAAGCTTATTTTTAACTTTCTTTATTTTTACCATGAAATTCATTCTTTAACACAAAAAACCAAAAAAAGGTGTCAAAACTCCAAACCCCAAAACATACAACAACAACAACAAAATTTATACAGCCTGCATTAGTATTCCTATTTTATTAATGGGAAAACTGAGGAACAAGTTTTATATGTTGTGTCCTAACCTGAGCTCTCTATGGGGTGAGGAATCTTGCCAAARGTGTAGCTGAGGTCAGGCCTTTGTGTTCCCTGCAGTGCCCATATGCTGTGTAGGAGGTTTAAGTTAACCCTGGGTCTCTCTCATTCCAGCCTATATTTAAATGTTCCCAWTCCCAAGTGGGAATTGACTTTCCTCTAACTGCTCCCATAATGGATATTTTGATGTAAATTAATGAACATTGGTACTAACAGCACGTGCTAGAATTGGTATGGTGCTTTAATACATGAGTTTTGGAGACAGAAAGTATTTCACAGGACTGTCAAATCCTTCTTTCCTGGATCTTTAACAGTGCCCAGTAGAAAGCTATTTATAGAAAGAAATGGGGTAAATGTAGGGTGATCTTTCTCACACACTTCCTATATTCCAGATGCAGATCACATAGTGGCCATTATCCATAATAGGTATAGTTAGTAGTTGTTTATCCTGTTTTGAAGTTATTAATAGTTTTTGACCCATAGCATCTTATAGCACTTGGTTCCACAACCAGGCATTTCTTGAAAAAATATTTATTCCGTTAATTTTAAAGTTGGTTCCTTACCATTTTATTAAGAGTTAGTTTGTTCCTGTGTTATTGTTCCCTCATCATCTTTTCCATACCATTTGTGGAGACTTCTCTCATAACTTCCTTTATTTGTCTTGAGATAGTTTAATTACTGTGTCCTTGCAGTAAAGTTTTATTTGTCTTTCTGAGTCTCCTCTATTGTGCTCTTAAACCATGCTAACTTCTTTTTTGTTTTTTGGGGGGGGGAGAAGGGTTAGAGCGCTGTAGCAGTTTTTCCTTAATCTGAACACTTAGTCTTTATTGTTTAAAATAATGTATTATTTCCTCAAAAGAATTTCACCCTTTCAGTTGCTTTTTAATTTCCTACATGCAATCTTTGTTTCTTAAACTGTATCAGTATGCTGACTGCATTTTGTAACTATTTTTTATCATCTATATTCTAACACCCAGTTACATAACAGCTCTGTGGCAAACACACTATTTATAAATCATTTAGATCACTTTTTATTTGGTTTTGAACAGTATGTAGCCTCTGGGAATAATRAAGGAGCTAGTGCTACGTGACTTGTCAGCCTTATAGGGATCTTCTTGTGTTTCTGTCTAGTCTGCTTATAATTTACAGAACTCACAATGAGATGGTCTCATCTAACATATATGGGGGTTTATGATCCACAGTCTTAATGTATTTCAGGAAGTCTGTTTGATCCTGTTGGTTTAGGTGAGACCAGAATATTTTGTGCTGGTTAGTAAGGCCATATAAGAGCTGAAGTAGAGTGCAGATTTTTCATGCCCAGTCTGAAAATAATTTTGAAGAGATCTTATCAGATAATGGGTTCGTTTTCCCCTGCATTTCCATGCAGTTTCCCAGAGTATTTCTAAGGCATTATTAGGCATTGTTAGCACTTCACCACATGTAAAATGCAAAACAAACTAMATACATTGTTAGGCCCAGCTCTGTAATCCAAAATATCCATTCTGATGCTCTACACAGTAGTGGCCTAAATTTTGAATRCAAATACATGTTTGAGATGAAATAAATACTGTGGTGAAGTTCTGTCTGCTCACAGGTCAGTGCCAAAACCTTTGTTTAATTTYATTGGGATTAGAATTCTGTCTCCAGTGTGTTTTTCCTGCTTCTGATTGAGACAATGTGTATTAAATTAATTTAAACACAGTGATACTTTGAGAATAGAATAATAATTTATTTCCACCATAGACAGTTGTATGGATCATGCAGGAGGGAAAGCAGCCAAGACATGCTGACATATTTAAGATTTCTAAGAAGGCAGCATGCAGCTGATTTTTTTTTTCCTTCCAGCAGACAGTACAGGTCATGAACCCTGACTTTTCATGTCAAAAAAGGTTTAAGGTSCATATGTTTGAAGAATCCCTTATAATCATGGAGCTTTTAGTAGTATACATGTCTTTTTTGTTTTTATAGTGTGATCAAAGAGTATTTTGTRTAGACTGGGAAAAAGCAAATCTGTTTTCTCAATTTAACACATTTTTAATGAAAMCCTTAATTTTTGAGCTCCCTTTCTACTGCTGCAATGGGTACCTTACTATAAATGAAAATGAAGCAAAAAAATCACCTCCTTTGGGAACTAAGATTTTTAGATATTCCTAAGTGTATATTTATTCTCACTAGACTTCTGCCTTTTCACCATACTCTTCAGTGCCTTTCTCTTTTTGAAGAAAATATGAGTGTCTTGTGATAAAATGTACATGATGTTGTATGCACGTTTCCTGAAATGTTTATATAGTTGTGCCTGTTTGTGTAAATCTGTTACTTGTGTATTTTCCCATTCAATATATCCCTGTGACTGTATTTGTTCCTGCAAAAAGAAGCCTTTAGGAGCCCCACTGCAGCTTTCCTTATTATAGGATACATTAAGTGCAATACAACAGTCTGAAAAAAATAAAAGCAGGTGCTAAAACCCTCTTCAGTTAACAGAGTATTTCTGAATTCCCAACCTCACCAAGAGATGTTCCTTGTGGCAAAGGAGTTGGGTTTTGGCAGARGGATTTGTTTATTGCAGTGAGACTTGCACAATGAGGCTCCATCCAGGCTGATGCAGCCAGGGAACATTCCTGGACACTGGCACTGGCTCCTCCGTGCTGTTGAATGCTTAGCACATTGCGCAGCCCTCCCCCTGCCAATTAGCTCTCTCCCAAACACTTCCCAGGCACGGTTCAGGAGTTTAGCACGGTCTCTTCCCCAACAAGMGGTTTGGCAAAAGCTGCTCAGCACGGGAAGGTTAAATGGTGTRGCTGCAGACTCTTCCCTGGCAGCCGAGCTTCCACGGAGCGATCCGGGCCCATGCCATGGGCTGGTGTGTTTGTAGCTCTCCAGCAGCACAGCTGGGGGCAGGAGGCACAGAGTTCCTATTCTGCAGCTAATAACTGAAGCTCTGAGGTGAATCTGAGCTGCCTGTTTTGCTGGGACACAGCTCCTCGGAGAAGCCTCAGACAGAACTTAAGGACTGTCAGCTATTTCTGTTGTTTGGAGCATCAGCTGAGCATGTGCGTAGCAGGCTCAGTGCCTCTCAAACATCTGGAGCCTCCTGAGCCCATTCTGCTCCAGTGGATCCATGGGTGAATAGGAAGCCAAAGTTGCCGTTATTTATACTGTGTAAAAAGCAAAGTGGCATGCTCTGCATGTACAGGTTGTTTTTACAGAGAATACAGTAAAAATTATGTATCTCTGCTCACAGTTCCCACTATGTGTGTGCTACGCACCGATTTTCTTGCATTCTCTTCGAACAGGCTTATGAATGCTCATCAAAAGCTAATTCTTCCAGAAGTCATTTGCATTACACCTCACCACAGCTTTTTTCTTTAGTCTTGCATTTCTAGATTTGAAGAMTTCATGTTTTTCTCATTGTCTGTATGATGGTTGTGCAATGTTCATAGTTAAGATCCTCATACTAATCCCTTACTAGGAAAATGTTTTCAGTCAATGAAGTTGATTTTGAAAATAATTTATTTCATGATTTCTTGAATTTTTTCAGGGCCTCTACAATCATTTGTGCTATTTGTGTGACAAAGTAATTTAAAGAAAATAGATGGTAACATTTCCTTTGCAAACTCCTTGCCTTGAAATGACCCTTGATAAACACACATACTTACATTTATAAAACATCAGAGCTTGTTAGTGTATCAAGAGCAAGAAATCTCTCATGCTYTTAAGTCCCTTTTGGGTGTAGGGGAAAAGGTCTATGAAATGTCTTTCTAGTAAGAAAAGCACTTGTGGTAACAGAGCTTGGTGATGCTATTTTTGTGTGTTTGACATAACCAGTCATTGCTRGGCTTTTTAGTTGTGAATAATCCAAACATTCTAGACATCCAGGAAATACCTCTGTACTTTTTCATACCACTACGTAATCCTTGTCATTGCCAAATTTACTGAGTTTTCTTGTAAACAAATCCAGGTGACACAGGCATTGACGTGCATTATACAAAGGAGGAAGACTCAGAAAGGAGGAAAATGGCCTTAGCTTGTTGTCACTGAAGTAATGACGCAATTCTTAACTTTGACCAAAGGCAGGGTTTGGGAAGAAGGCAGGACTTGTGGTGCATTGAATGCAGAGTTTGCTTGGTTGTTTCCCCTAAATCACTGTGCCAATCAAGTCAAGTGCCTTGAGAGCAGTGTCACTTCTTTTTTCTTGGTATACTTGTTCATAAATGACAAGCAAATACTTCAGAAAGTARAAGAAGAACATGTAAACACAAATAGAAAATATCACCGTCATATTTTCCAAGTTACTTTATTTAGCACATGTTTACAGATGAAACTGGATGCCAGAAAAGAGACACTGCATCAGACATTATTACTTATACTCCAGCTTCCAAGGAAAAAATTTGTCAGTAGCTGTTAGTAATATTTGGACCAAAAATACAKGGATGTGCAGCTTTCAGCCTTTGTGCCATGTAGAATGCAGCCTCTCTCACAGATCCTCTGTTTCTGGAACGGTGTTGGATTCMGCAGGCTGAATGAACACTACAGGGATATTCTCGGACGTCCATCCTTTAGGAGTCCTATTGAAGGATCTTCTGGCAGCAAGAGGGTTGGCAAGGATCATGAATCTGGGGTCGTTTAGCATCAGCAGATTATAATCTGGTACCTTGAATTTAACCARCTTTGATGCTCTCTCAAAACCGCCAAAGGGAGTGGCAACTCTGTAGAGATCAGAGAAATAGAAGTTAAATGTAGTTTTAAAAATGCTTATTTTCTTTTCCTCCCAGAAGCTRAAAAGAGCAGATTTTTGTTCCAGTTTCCAGTTTCTTGTTTGCATTTTCAAGCTTTGGGGAAAAGCATCCTGTTCGTTTTTCTAAGATCTGATTTATTTCCCCTTAGATAAAGCCTTCAGCCTTTTTAAAAATTCAAACGGATGGAAAAACCAAGAGAAAAAGGTGTTGCAAGAAAACCCTGTAACTGGTGAGTCACAGTTACTAAACTTATTTTGTTGGTGATAAGTTGATAAGCATGAAACTGTAACTCAACACATTCTCTCTAGCAAGTAATTAGTTCAGAAACTTCTCACCCCATTTTCTCCTCTCCTCAGYTGCTTGTTCCTCCCACTACACCGTGTTTCAGCACCATATTGTTGTACCAGTTAGAATGTATGTGGGTTGTGCTATAAACTTGGGTCACTAATGTGATCTGGGTTAAACAAAGACCCTCCAAAACAAAAGAAGACTTCAAAATCCGAGTTATTTCAGCAATCTGGTTTATATTAGTATGCTCAAACAATTGTAGCAATACAAGTGAAGAGGAGTGGAGCTTAACGAGGGAAGCAGAAAGGAACAGCCAAAGACAACAGGCTCGGGAWAGGAGGGAATGGGTGAGGACTTGATACACTAGCTTTGTTTCTGAAGAAAATGTTTATGTAATTGAACCTTGAAACATTATTCAGCCAGCATTTTTCATGTTATTTAAATGTAAATATTCCCTCAGGCAGTAAGCCTGAGAAACTGAAAGATAAGGAATACTAAGCTAGAGCTGACTGCTACATGCATTTGCAAATACTTTAAAAAAACATTATTTCAAAATACCTCCCATGATCTTCTGTATATGCAGGTTTCAGACTGAAAAAAAACCCCTTGAGTTTTCCTGTCCTTCTTCCAGCCTCCTTTGTACAAACAGACTCTGGTATGTGCTCTGCATTTTGATCAGCTGCATAACTTTGCTGGGTTATATCCTGACCAGTGAAGAKTGTCAGATTTTTAAACTGCACAAGAACACCTGATTTCTGCAGAGCCAGAYATGTAATGGCATGGGAAAATGAATTTTTGTTTAAAAGAAATTTCACCATCCTTGGTATATTTTGTGTGTGGTACAGAACAACAGATCTGATGGAATATATTTCCAGTGACTCCAGGTATTATAGCAGAAGCCCAGAGAAATTAATACCAATAGAAACTAAAAGAGATAATTTGAAGGTCTGACTAGGATTTTCAGCAAGATAAAATCCTTAAGTTTTGTATTAAAAAATAGGTACACATACAGACACAAAAAGAAGAGATGAATTCAGAAAAATGAATCTGTGACATAAAAGAAATGGTGCTGCTCTGTCATTGCATGGATGATTCACTGCATTTTGGTACGAGCAGCATTTGTTGAAGGGGATGGTGTTAATTCCAAAGCATCAATCCTGGGAGATAGAAGGAATCATGAAAGCTCTGGGCACACACCCTCACTGAGAGAAGAACACCGCTTTGAGTTAAGCTCTAAAAATGTTTCTCAAATGAAGATAAGACAAGATATTGCTGCAGCAGCAGCCAGTCCAGGCATTAAACTCTTTTGAGGTCARAGGAAATTGTTTATCCAAAGTTGGTATCAAGCCTGTGGTATCGAGCTTTTCTTGTTGAGCTATCTTCTAGGTCAGAATGTCAACATGGATACCGTATGATACTGATTAAAAATAATTGCTTGGTAATTGGCAGAGTGAATGTAGTGATCTACATCTCACCGGATAGTAAATATTGTTTTAATTGCTGCCCTAATTATGATACACATTCTCACATTGTTGTGAGGTTTAATTATCATTGATATGTATATTAAAGGGATAATCAAACAGAATTATAATAGYTATATAARGTGCAAAACAATTTTGTTKTCTAAAACATCCTCTGTGTAGTATCTATGGGTTTTTAATAGAGCWTATTTCTGTATGTAACAGAAATAGRAGGGCTTTCTTTGGAAATTCAGGTATCTTTCRTRGCAAAATAYCCCCCTGTAATTGCTGTACAAAGTCTGGCCTCAGAGACCTCTGCATTCCTGCCTTATAGGCAGGGGCCCATGGTGACTGACAGAAAGGAGAGTACAGTAATTGGGTAATAGATGTTGATTTTCCTTTACAGCAGCAGTAAGTATATTCTTGTGAGCAATAACTTGTCTGACAACATGGTGTTGTAATGACCTCTGTTGTGTGCACATCAGCTGTGCTACTTGAGCTCTGATTCATCGTATAGAAGCCTAAATCTCATGCCTAAGAAATTCCAGGAGTCATTGCTCATTATAAGAGCAGAAAAGCTGGTTCAGAGCCATAGGAAATAGCACCAGGAAGTGTAACAGATTGTTTAATATTCACTTTGCATATTCCTAAAAAGTAGGTGCTTGATTTAACAATAGCAGGCACAATAATGTTTATTTTTAGCCATCAGTTTAGCAGGATTTCTTTTTAATTTTTTACCCTTAGTCTTTCTTATTGAAAATTATATTGTCTCAGCACAGGAGACTGCTTGTAATTGATGATTTTGGAAAGTCTGAAGAAATRTTTTAACTGCATTAGATTAGCACCTTCAGTTAAATAATTACAAAAATTGTGAGTTTCATGTTTTAAAATCATTCATAGAATATTTTGCTTATCCTTAATTCTTCAGAATAAAAGGAGACATAGGAGCAAAGAGTTTGACCCTGAAAAATGCTCAGAGCTTAGTGCAAGASCTAGTGCTCATTTCACAGAGGTATTTGGATGCTAAGGAACTGGCTAAGACCCAGCTCCCACYAATCTGACATCACTTCAATTTAGCACCCAAAATTCCTTTGAGACKCTGGATCTTAGCATTTTATAATAGACTTCAGAATCCATGAATCAATGAAAACAGAGCCCAGTCCAGATGGACTGGATTCCTGCAGCACTTTTGAAGGAGTAGTCTTTGGGAATTGAGAAAACTGAGTGAGAATTTATCTGGTAGGAGAGGCAGAACTAGTCTGACTTGCTTCTCCTATGTGAGTAAGATGTAGTGCTTTGTATGTTACTCATAATCCTACCTTTGACATTTTATCCAGCTCCAAGAAAGCAGACGGAATAAAGGTACTAATTTAAGTAACATTACAARCTCCTTAACTCATGCAGATTCATGTCTGCTTTCCCACAGATTGATTACTAGGTGCTTCCACACTGGTAAAAGAGTCAAGAAATTTTTTCACTTGTAAATGCTTTTTCAATCCTAATAGGAATGAATCTCCAAGAGAAACCAGATGGCATGGTCTGTTGTGCAGCATTTCTCTGCTAGCATAGCACACATTGGTTTTCATCTCTGAGGAGAAAGAGCAGCCTGGTGTGAGCAGTGTGTTCAGAGCCCCTCTGAGCCCCATTTCACTCTGCCCAGTGCTGCACTGTCAGAGCACTGCTGCTTGTCTCACAGACAGCCCTGCCTCACAGGGCAAATGGGGTGACATTTGCCAGCCCTACTCTGCCTCCTGTGACCTGCCAACACTGCAAGGTCCCTGCAACTTAAAATGAATGCTAGGCTCCAGCTAATACCTCTAYGAATTCCTTATTTGTTTTTAAAACTTCCTTATTGTTACAGAAATTGCACTGCTACAGGGTCCAGCATCACCTCTTCACTGTTGGACCGTGGGGAAAAAAATCTGGATGTTGTTTAGTGCTTATTATACTTTTAAGCCATGAATGTGTGCATCAGTTCCAACCCATCAGACCTCCCTGCCTGCTCAGGTTGTGTTGCTTTTCCAGTTTGTTGTGCAACAAGGAAAGCTGAAGGGAACCTGAAATGGCCTGTAAAGTCTGAGTGCAGCTTCAATAGACGCCAGTGAATGAACTTGGAAGGATCTCAGGCCCATTTCCCTTGGGAATCCTGTGCCTCATACTTCCTGTTAACCACACCCCCTCCTGACTAATGCTGACTGTACCAKTGCTTTGCAGGAGAACAAACACGATGGCACTTTACTGGATGATGAAACAGGGTAGAAAGCCTAGATTGATACCCTCGCTGATAACAAAACAGTGCTGTTAGATCGCCCTTGAATTGTTTAATTCACTATGACTTGCTTTCTCTCCAAGACTGCAGTTAAAAAGTCAAGGATGCTGGGACCCRAATGCACAGAATGACTCAGTAGGATCTAGACACACAATTCCAGGTAGTCATTGGCCTACACTGTTTTGAATGCCACTGTCAAAGACGCTCCTGTGCATTTTTAGGAATGTAGATATCTAAGTCATGGCTGTAAAATCCTCTCCAAGAGATGAGTATCCTGAATTTTAATTTTACTAATTCTCAATTTCATTCTAAATCAGTAAAAGGCGTAAATCTGACTGTAACATGTAACAGCTTTTCTAGGACAACCAGGCATCCTTGTCTACTGGATATCAGTTTCTTTCCATGAGAAGAGTCGTGGTGAATTACATTTATATATTTTTATTTGGAATTTATCAGTTTCACAGTCTGGATCTGGATTTATATACCAGATTTTAGTTTTTTATGGCAGTTACGAGGGAGAATATTGACCTTTCTCTTATATGAATGCACATATGTTCAAGAAATTCAGACTGTAGTGAGCCACAGTTTGCCATGTCAGACACAGAGAAAATCCACATACAAAGAAATCCAAATAGTGTTATAAAGAGGGCAACTAACAAAACACAGGACCACAGAGACAGCCTGAAAATCCWCAAAGAAGCCATCTGACACCATCTCAAGACACATCTCACTGTTAATGGAGTCTCTGTGCCCTGTCTGGTGCTCTCCTTCACAATAATGACTAGCACCACTTGTGAGAGGAAGAACTGATTCTGTCTSCATGTATATGTATCTTTGGGATTTTTTTCTTGGGCTCTTTTTTTAAATTTTTTTTTCTGTTACAATAACCACAGTACATAAACTGTGCTGTTACTGTTCCAATGTGGGCAGCTGTGGCACATCTCTGGCATGTGTTTGCTATTTTGTCTGCTGAGAAGAGTGTGCCACACAGACTCAATTATTCACATGGCAATGTATATTGCTGCTTGGAAATCTGAATTCATGCAATGTCTGCAGAGCTGATTTTGATGCTGAACTGTGTGATTTTTTTAGTCCTTGCACTCATTGTTCGGGCCCACAACAACATCAGGAACACAAGTGATGTTTGTGGTATTTTTCTCTAAGTTTGTATTGCCAAGAACTATTCTCTTTTTCAATAGATTKCTGTCTGGCCTTTTGAGGAGGGGTTTTTGGTTTGGCTCAGCTGTCTGAAGCTCAGCAGGGTTGTCCATTACATCAGTAAATAAAAATAGTGTAAAAGGAATGAAAGAAAGCAAAATACATGAGTAAGAGCTGCTTTAAAGCTTTAAAAACCTAATGTTATCCATATAGCTGGAAGTTCCACTGAAAGCCATAATACACCAGTTACTTTTATGTAAGTAAAATAATGTTTAATCTGTTTATTTGTTGCTGAAGGTTGTCAAAGATATTAAAAAATGTTGTAATGCAATAAAATAGGAATCTTCTAACTATTTAGTGTGAGGGATTGGTTGTGGATAAAGTTCATTGCACTGTCATTGCCTAAAACAAGGCCATGTGAGTTGTATTAAAAGAGTGGTTTGCATTATGTAACTTAGAAACAAAGTTCTGACTGAGAGTTTCCCTCAGTGACCTTATGATACCTACTGTAGTCAAAAACAGGCATCCTGAAAGGAGTTTGAATCTCATATTTCCCATTTATTGAGCACACACAATCATAGAACCATAGGAWGGTTTGGTTGGAAGGGGCCTTAGAGATAATTTAATTCCAACCCACCCTCCATGGGCAGGGACACTTCACTAGACCAGGTTGCCCAGAGCTCCATCCAGCCTGGCCCTTGAACATGTCCAGGAATGGGCAGCCACAGCTTCTCTGGGCACTGGATTCTGGTACTGTCTGTCTTTCAATATTTTAAACAATTTATTTTATATTCCTAGTTCTGAAATTTCTATTTGGGCCCACAATTTAGAGACTCATATCCCCCTTAACGCTCTTCGTTGCCACTTGGAATCTCTGTGCATGTTCATGTTTGTGCATACACTTGCAAACATAGGTGGTAGGGTTTTTAAAGCTGGTGGAAACATTTTATTTTATAGTACATTTCCTCTGGTCAGTAAAATTCAGTGTTCAACGAGGATTACCTGTTAAAGCTCCTGTAGTCAGGAAGTTCTGGCTTTGCTTCAGGTGTAAAAAGTTTGGGATATAAAGCTTCCAGCAGCTCTGGGTCATCCCTAATGGCTTCTATCCAGGGAGACTGGTAATACTTTGGCACAGCAGTAGTGTTGAACTTTTCAGGAGGAATTTCTTTCAGTGGTCCAGAATATCCTGCAATGTGATCAGGGTAAAACCATTATAATGACACTTTGTGTTTTCTCCTTCCTTGCCACCACCCTGCAGAAGCAGGAACTAACACAGCAGAATTTCTCTGTGAGTGAAAATGAGCAAGTCACCTGGCCGAAGCTACACAGGAACARAGGTCTGGCAGGAGAAATTTGTAGCCTTATCAATACTGTTCCAAAGAATTCCAACCTCTTTTGAAGCTATGTTTATTTTAGTTTTATATCAATTTGTTTTTATTGTAAGCATTTGTTTGAAACCAGACAGTAATTAAACAGTCCTTGGGCTAAATTGACAAAAAAATTTTAAAAACAGCCTTTTGATTGAAACTAAGATAATTCCACCTTTTTGAGTGAAGTTTTCCARAAGTACATCTACATCTGGTTCTTTAAATGAATGCTCTTTCCTTCTATCAGCTTAAAACCCCCAGTGGCTTAATATCTACTGCTTTCACCAAACCTTTTTTGCCTAAAGCAAGGCTTGAAGATTTGTATAATGTCTCAGCAATGGAAATCACCTCTGTTTGCATTGTGTTTGGCCAAATGGATGCACAGAGCCTCAGCAGTTGCCACCAGAACAGGACTGACCTAGTTTGCATGGACTGGAAAAGGTCTGCACAAAACATGCATTGAGTGATTCTGAACAAAGAATGAATTTGTAAAAACCACGGTCTGCTCATGGATAATTCATAAACAGGAAGGAGGGCTATATCACTGAATAAATTAATTAAAACAAATTAGCCTTCTCTAGTCTTTAAAGAATACAAAATAAGGCCTTCTTGTAACTCACTCCTTTAAATAAAGCCAACAGTACCCTCACAGTTAAGGATTTAAAAAGAACAGTTTATGCAGCCAGAGGCAAATTCCTTTCAAAGTTACTCCTCTCAAAAGGGTTCTAGCAAAACTTAGTGGCTTCAGATTTACATTTATGGATAATTATACAACAATGAATAATTTTCAGACTGTTGAGCAGGGTGTTGCATATTGGAAACAATAGTTTGGCAAAGAAAGATCAGTATATTAATGTGGTTTTAAATCAGAGGATCTCTTTCACARTGTTTTTATAGGAACACTGTATATATAGGAACAGTCTCTCTTCATATTAAGGTATATTTTAATTTGAAAAAGAAGTAGTACAAAAGGTATATCAGATCGTTTAAAAATGAACACAAGCAACTAGCAGCACCACTTTACATTTCTGGGAGAGGCTCTGCTTTATTATCTGACTCAAATTTATCTATTGCTAATAATAAGGTTGAAGATACTGTCCTAGTAATAGTCATCTCTTTGCTGTGAAATGAGAACTAAACATATTGATTGTCTGCAGCCTCACAGATTACCTGGGGCAATGTTGTCAGGGTGTGGAGGGCTCCGGGGATCAGGWGTGTTGGGAGGTGTCATTGGGGCGTGCTGGGGAATTCCTTCCACACTGAGGCCGTCCATTCGGACACTCTGGATGGGCTCTCCACGCTGCATTCAGACAGAAAGAAATAGCAATTGCAGGCATGTGRTTCTCTGGGCAGGCTGCAGTAATGCTCCAATTTACAGCCCAGATCTCATTCCCAGGGTATACAATCCTAAAGAATACCATCCTTCTCTTTGCTACAGTATTTCCTTCACACTTCAATTGTCTAAATAACCAAAAAAGAGCATTTTTTCAGTTACAAGACAGTAGAAGCTGTTCTGTGCCAGACAGAGCACCCATGCTGCCCAAGGGTCAAGAAATCTGGCAAGTCTGAGCCCTTTGAGTTTCAAAACATTGATTCTTCAAAGCATCTTTTCCCTATCAATTAAAAACTCACTGCATTTGTTAAACTGCTTTTGTTTGGGATTGTCTTTTCCTTTATTTGTAATARAAATAACAACTTCAGTGTGGGGCACTTTCTGGAGATTCATGATATGCTGTTATTTTCCACCCTCCTATTGGGTTATGGGTTCTAAGGAAACATCCAAAGGCTTAAGCATTGTTGCGTAAATATAGAATTAGAGTCTTGTAAGAAGTCAGCATCTTATTTTAGCTATGACACATAGGCTAAAAGCAATTTAAATATAGACTAGTTTAGAGTAAGACTTTCTTGAAGTAGGAAAGCAAACAAATAATACTTGTTTGAACTTGAAAYGACAAAAATAAAAGATCAAGGCAGAATGTTTTCTAGTCATCCTGAAGTATGTTAGAAAGATTAACATTGGCAGGCAGAATCATAAAGATGATGAAGATACCACCAGCAGTGCTAAATAGACACTTAGGGGAGGCAACAGGAGCCAGAGGCATCGTTTGTTCATGTATGGGGATGTCATACTGAATGTAAACCATGTGTACTCTGTGGTTTTGGGGAGAAAAAGTGGACTAGAGGGAAAAGGATCTGTCAGAATAAAGCAAAATCATGGAACTGCATACAGAATTCTGACAAGATTGATGSTGTGCTCAGAATTTATCTGTGTAGCTTCTGATAGAGGGAAAAATGGTGGGACAGTTTTGTAGATGGGCTTTTAAATAATAGTGTTCAATAAYAGCCTTGGGTGYTCAGTGGAGTWATTYAGRGATTTAATGGGATTTCAATTGTGCAGATTTCTTTYAAAAAGGCAGATCTATCAAATCTCAGACTTGATCCCATCTTATCCCAGTGTCATTTAACTTCTCTTGAGCAAGTGATCAAAGATTTGAAATATCTATACCACATAAAAAGAAATGCAAAATTATTTTTTTAATTTGTCTATAGGATCTCAATTAATTGAATACAATTGGCTCACTTCTTCTTAGCCTCATTCTAGTACAGAAATTTGCTTTTATTTTTCCTGAGCCTACAAATATAACATGCCCAATGAGCATCAAGGGAACCCAAGCTAGGCTCAGTGTATTTTATTAGTAAGTTATTATGAAATACTCACATTTCTTGGCTTGTTTGCCACGTAATGATAATTTTCATATGTGTATTTGTCAGATCTCCGCTGGCGTCTCTTGAAGAGCCTGGCCCCTCTGTTGCTGAGCGTYGAGAGTTCCTCCACCATGATATCCCTGGGCGTGCTGACCTTTTTGCCAAGGTTCAGGCTGGGTGAGACTGCAAGGCAATGGGTAAATACAAACTTCTGTTTGTCTGCAAAGCCTGATATGCCATACCCTGAAATCCAACATGTTCATGCACACCTAGCTAACACACAGCACAGCCTTACAYGGTGTTAGTGGAATGAAGCCTTCTTCCAGAGTTTTGGGGGAGATTATTGAACACCACAAATCTGTATTTTTGAAGATGTTAAGCACCTTAAGCTCCAAATTTGCTTCAGCTGTTACCAAGATCAGATCTATAGTGTCCTGCACASTACATCAATAGCTAATAAAAACTGCTTCTGCTGAAACTGGGAACAAAATTCTTTGTGATCCCAGGGTTCCCACATCAAATCTTCAGTTAACTTTCTGTGTCCTGCATTGGATTGATAAGAGGTAACCCTTTTTAAACATACCTACTGGTCTCTATTAAATAGTATTTTTAAACTATTTTTAAACTAACTTTCAAAATAAAGCTCAAATTGTGGGAAATGAGAGTCCTAACAAAAAATKACAGCATGCTTTTAGAAATTTATTAATTTAGACCATTTTCCTTTTTATTCTAAGAGGAAACTGAAGTACTAGATGCATATTTTTTTATTCACTGCTAGGGGAGATTTTTTTCTATGTCTTTATTCACATTCTGGAATTTGAAAAGGAGGTTTGAATACCTAAGCAAGGGAAGGGGAGATCAATCAGGACTGTAAACCAAGAATTGTCAGTGTCAGAATTCCTACAGGTCATCTTCATGGTACTGTTCTGGAAACTGGGATGGTGGTGGCACTGAGTAAGCTATTGCTTAGTGACTGAACTCTTAGTAAATGTCCTCAATCTGAAGATAAACCTTGGAATACAGAAATCTAAACACTAAAGAAACTATTTTTTTAGGCATTTGTTTTTGCTTAGAATGTTGCAGAATTTAAGAAATGTAACAATAATTGGGCATTCTATGCTTCACATATTCCTRCAATTTTCAGAATTTAAAATTCTGAACTTTGGCATGTATTTTAATGCATTAAAATGAAATGAGGACAAATTATACATAGTAAGTGTCCTGCTATCAGGGTAAGTACACAGGAGGCCCAGTTTAAAATTAACATTACAAATTAATTAACTGCAGAAGGCACCTAAYGCCAAAGTCAATATTGCCTATGGAGAGTTCTGTTTTGATTAAATGGCACATTTGACCTGGCATGTGTCTCCTAGTAACTTCATGTTGGAAAAACAATGGGATGTGCTGACATTTAGGAAAACTTAATTGAGACAGGTATATTAAATATTTAGGTGTAGCTGTATGACCAAGTGTTTTCCACGTAGTAAATCAAACGAGTTGATGGGCCCTGGAGTGCATCACTGTTGATGCACTTCTGTCCATACCTATTTCAATTGGAATTGCAACAGATTTCAGTGGGACAAGAGCAAATTAATTGGATCATGAGTGGATCATGCACTTCTGCTTTAAAAATACTATGTGTGAAGAAGCCTAACAACCTCCTGTTATTTAAGAGGTAGCTACAAAACAGAMAGTTCTTAACATGGAAGAAAATGACTCAGCTTGCCCAGTGTAGCCCTATCAGTGACTGATAGTGGTGGGATTTTGGCTCTGACGTGGAGATAACTGCCCTGATTGTTGGCATGTGGCCTGAAATTTAGACTTCGAGTCATATTTTTATTTTGTAATTTCTCAAGAGGACTGCAGGGGTAGAGACTGCTGGATGGTTTTGTGTTAGTAAGGAGCAAGAAACTGACCCCACAAATCAGCAACATTTTAACGTAGAAGTTTCCGTTGTTTGTAACAAAATGGGGAGTAGGCACATCCTCAGAGACCGGGGTGCCAAGGTAAYGGCAGAGCTCTGTCCAAACCACTCAGGATCCTTCTGGGACACTCTGGGTGTTATCTATTTTGGGCCTTGCTGTTCCCTCACATACATACTGTTCTTGTTAATGTTAACTGAAGGCTCCAAGCTACTTTGTAACCCACAGTTGTGTCCTATTGTGTATCCAGGCAGCATCCCAAAATCAGAAGTGTAAAGTTCATTTGAACTCCTTGCCAACTAAAATCTAATCATCTGTTTAGTTTTGTGATGTGTCTAGGGATAGTTTCAGTGTCAGTGCAGAAAAGGTGATGAAGAATGAGAAAAGGACGACATTTAGAGCATGATAGAAAGAGAACATTAATGTCACAGATGTACATTGTAAAATATAATTGAAAGTTTAATTCATAGTTTAATCCTAATCTTAACCTTTTAGCTTAATTTCTTTAATTTGCTCCTGACAAGTTCTTCCTGWCCTGGGCTTAAAATTATAGCAGATTTTATTTAAATATGATTTATATAGTTCCTCCTGTGTTCACTACCTAATACTCCTTTAATCCTTCAGTTTACAATCTYCTAAATACCTTAATCTGGACTATATACTTTAATAATGAATATTGGATAGTGTGTTTAGATAGAAATCAGATTTTTGAACTGTATCAGGAAGGACAGTTAATCATATAGCTACCAAAGAATGCATTTAAGTAGCAGTATAGAACTGGATTGAAGGGATCAACTCCAAGGGCTCCCTTAAACATATGTATTTACATCCAAGTTTATCTTTATCAAGTAGTCTTAGAGATGTTATGAGTAGTCCAAGTTTGCCAGTGACAAATCAAGGGCTTGAGGAGGTCACTGTGTGCACCCACTGATTTTCTTATGCAATTTTTCTTTGAGACCATAAGAAGATTTACAGTTGGTGTCTATTCCTGCAGCGTTTTAAGGCTGTGTCCAGCTTCTCTAAAAAATGGGACAGTCATGTCCCACGAGCCAACAGCAGATATGGACTTTCAGTCTCCACCAGTCTCACCCAGAGATTGGTAATCTCAGACACTGGTGAAAGACCTGACTGGTTTTGGAGTTTGCCAACAACTTTTTCTGCTAAAAATATCTTTCAGTAATTAACTGGAGAKTCACTGATTACCTGAAAGTATTATAATAAAAAAAGATCTGAGATAAAAATGCAGTATTTTGTGTTACAGAACTTTCTGTTGCTTTGTACCTGTGTTAGTAGTGGAGAGTTTCACAGGGCTGTGGGACTGAATGATTGTACATTTAATTTTGATGTAATTACCAGTTGCAGGAATAATGCAACCTAGTGTCATTAGGAATAGTGATGCAAAACCCAGACAGAYAGTAGTTCACCTTCTAGAGCTCGGGTTAAGCTTGTTGAATTAACAATTCAGGGTAAAACAAAGTATCAAAAATTAGTAGTGCTGAATTGAGCCGATTAAATGCCAGATTTCTCCTTGATTTTTYCAAGACTTGTTCAGATTTGGTCCCRGAGAACAAGCTTRTACTTTGTGTGACTACAGCTTTGGTTATCCTTCTGTTTTTTATCTGGCTTCCCTGAGCTCRTACAGTTATAAATTTTGGTTCTTATCACACCCATTTCATGGACTTCCATTTTTTTAACATATAAAGATCCCAAGCATTCAAAGAAGAGGCAAAAATAGAACATTTTCTAAGAGTTAGAATTGCCTTCAGTGGCCACATATCACAGCATATCTTGTAGGATAAGCTGCCATAACTATGAGTATGAATCTTGACAGCAAATCTGATAATACGTAAATAATAAAAGGAAAGATTATGTGAGGCAAATGTTAAGCATCAGCACAGATTATCCAAATACGCCAATGATTTCAAGGGCTGTATGCTACATTTATTAGTACTGCTATGAATAGTAGCAACATTTACCATGTGAAATGCCTGGTTCCAAACAAACATATGAAAGACATTTTTTTTTTTTTTTTTCCTTTTGCCCTGAAGAGCTTACAGGCTATTTCAGGCACATATAGTGCTTGGGTTTACAATACCAAAAAAGATGGGGTTGTAATGAAATCTGGAAGAGCAGACTGGCTTTCAGACTTGAGTGCATRTTCAGTGGAGAATGGAAATAGGAAAGAGGTATTTGCTTAGGAATAGAAACTTCAGAAAAAAAACCCTCTGGAAATATCAAAAAAAGAGCAGGACCAGGCACTAAAATTCATAACTTCTTTTTCTAAAAATTCTCAAGTCTCTCACCCTACTCTTCATGCCATTGCAGTGGTCATCAAATGAGTGCAGAAACCAACCACAATTTCTTTGGAGCAAAAACCCACTGGAAATATTTTCAAAACTGGAATTCAGTGTTTCATCCCATGCAAATGGTATAACTTGCATTAATTCTAAATATYAATGGAGCTCCCTGTTGTTCCAGTGAGACTTGTGGGGTGCTTATCACTTTTAGAAAATGGATCTTTTATGTAGATAGTAAGAAAGGCTTCATGGGCAGGATTGGAAGGATCTCCAAAAGCATCCAGCACATGCCTAATGAAAGCCAAGCAAATTTGTACTCCCAACTGAGTTAGTTGCTTCTTAAGGTGTCATGCTAGAAGCATAACTTCAAGAACATGTTTCAGAAAATAAAYAACCTTCTCATAGTGCTTGCATTTTCATCAGTGTAACAAGAGAGAAGTAATAAGCTGTCAAATAAGATTAATTGGTGGCTTTCCATTAGAGAGAATTGCCAAGCTCATAAAATGTGTTAGTCACAAAGACAAAATTTGAGAGGAAGGAACAGAGATGTAAACATTTGTTTCAAAATTTTGTATCTTTTATATAAAAAAAAGCAGAGTGAAATAGCAAAAAAAAAAGAGAAAGGAGGGTACAGATCAGTATATTTCTTAGATGATAGCCTTTTAAAATGGAATGAAGTCATGTTATTAACCCCAAATAATGTTCTGAAAGGCTATCCTAGCAGAATGTACATCAGCTGTTAGATTACTTCATTCCTCCACAGCAGTTGTTCATCTGAAAATAGCTTTCAAATGAAAAGAGGCAACTACAAAAGGATTAGTTACCATAGGCAGCATGATACTCCCACAAGATTATTTATGGCAAAACACCCAGAGACAAAGCTGTAAGAGAGTTAAACTCTATGATTAAAAAAAATGTATTAGGGAGGGCTAGAGGACATTGCATATGCAGAAAGCTGGGTTCAGTGCTATACCATTTCTGTGTATTTCATCCATAATGGCTGATGCTTGCTCTTTCCTCTCTTTGACCAGGGCAGAATCTGATAACATTGTGATTTTCTGATACGATTTTTCCTTGCTGCAAAAAAACAACACATTTTTACATTGTTGAGCCAGCGTGCACAATTCGGCCAACATTCATTTCCATCAGCCTGTTTAGAATGGCTGAACAATGAAGTCAGGGGTTTCTGACTGAGAAATACTGCACTGCAAAATGGACTGGCAGTTCTTGCTTGCAGACAGATGTTAGGACATGTTTTGATGGATAGAAGATTCAAAGGAATGGACTTTGAGTTGGTTACATAAATTTTCAGCAAAATCAGCATCAGTGGTCTAGGCCTTCTCACATCTATTCGCTACACTACAAGATGTAAATTCCTAATGAATTTTAATTTACATCTCAGTTTATGATTTCAGAAATTTTACATTTTGAATTTTCTCAATCTCATAAAGAATTTGAGGAATGAAATGAGTTCCTCTGGCATCTTTAAAGAAGGTGCATTTCTGACTAAGTAAAAATATAAACATCTTTTAAATTGCAGAGTCAAGAGRTTACATAAATGTCTTGTATATGACAGTTTGTAGGACAGACAATGTCAAAGTATTTCAGGAAACAATACACTTACCCTACTGCTTTGTTGTGCAGATAAAAAGCGATGTCAACCCTTTAGCTGAGGCTTCAGAAGTTAGTTATGCATGGGGATGACCTGCCTGGTCCTGGATGGTTTGTACCCTTGTGCTGGGATCTGCATGGTACCTAGTACTGAGACAAACTGGGGGCTGATCCTCTTCAAAGGGGTTGGCATCCAGCTGACATCAACTGGTTATATATAGAATCCAACACTCCAGCCACTCATATCTTCCTGGCAAAAGAAGAGAACAGAAAAGATTCAACTGCACCCACAACAAAGAGAGTTTATATCCCTTTCAGGKCTTATTGAAAATTTGATGGAATGCCCCCCTAGTACTTGTACAGATCATGTCCTCATCTTCTCATCACCTCTGAGAATAATTATCTCTGTGTTATAATCAGGAGGGAGACATTTAAAAATAAGGCGTTAAGTGTATAGATAGGCAAGACTATAGCRGATGAGAATGGCATGGGCTAATCCTTCAGTGAAAGATGAAACCATGCTTCAGTAGGGGCTGATGGCTAAAGTCAGTGGCAGATGGCTGATACAGAGTCTGCTCTGAAAAAGAAATGAGATTTTCTTCAGTATTATACRTGCTAGGGAGTAATTGCTCAACACGCACACGCCTCGCAAACTCTTACTCAAAATCCCTTCCCTTTCTTGGTACATTAGGGACAAAAATTCTTCAGCAATTGGAAGTTTACTAATATCCAGCATTCCAGGATAGTGCTGTATCAGTTTATCAAAGAAATWCATCATATGTGGAGCACAGTTATTTCATGACAGCCATCAACTTTGGACAGAATACAACAGTAGCAGAAAGGAACCTTTTCCCCTTGCCCTCCTGCCTGAATGCAGCTAGATGAATTTTGGGGCATTAAAAGCAAGATGAAGTTCTTGTATTTCTGATTTGGATTAGAGTTTGTTCTAGAAAGTTCTTTTTTCCTTATGGAAAATGATAGTCTAAATTGCCTTGGAGGATTGATCAGGAAACTGCTTGTATCCTGACATGATAGGAGACAGGAATTCTGACTGTAAAGGGAATCTGGAGAATAACAAAATAAACTAACACAATGTACATAACTTTTTTAGCAGGAAGCATTTTGAGACAGATAAAATGTATGTGTCTGATCCAATGTCCTGAAAGTCTGCTTGTCCAACCAAAAAATTGCATTGTTTTTCCCTCAAGCTCTCTACTCCCTTTGCTTAGCTTTGCAAAACATATTTCTGAGATCCTGGACATCTCTGCCCCAAAGAAATGTTCATTTTAATCCTCACCATCAGAACTGACCTGCTGCTATTACTGATTGGTAATTCTTTTCTAGCTTTTGTGCCTGGATCAGATACTTTCAACAGTGCTAACAAGCATGGTCATAGTCTTGGTTGAACCTTATCTATTCAGCTAAGGGCCTTGAATGGTCTCATTGGCTCATCACCAGCTTGTCAAATGGAATTGAAGGGAAGAATTTAATTGTTAAAATAACCTGCTGAATTGTGGGGAGGGGGGGAGGAAAAAAAGAGCAAATGTAATTCAGTAAAGCCATATCTAAAAGCAATTATAAAGTGGGYATTCATCTGATTGACACTGACTTAATTTTTTAATCCAAGGGGAAATGGGATAGTCTCSTGTTTAAGCTCCTCCAATTCTCATTAACTAATTATTTGACAGAGTAAAAGTACATGCATGTYATCATTTTGAAGTGGAGCTTTAAAAAACTTTGCAGAGTGACTGTCCTAGAATTCAATTTACTAGTGTGTCAAGACTTTGCCGATAGCTGAAGTAGAAAAAACCATATTATTGCAGCTGAAATGAAGAATGTGAATCAGTCATAACTGGAAATCTAAAACTCATTCTKTTCAATGCTACTTTCTTTTATAATGTTGAAAGTTCAGGGCCCATTAAAATATACCAAGCTSCAAAATCATCATTCATCTATATTCATGACTAATAGAAAATCTATAATAATAAGTAAAAGCTAAGGAAGGTGAAAGAATAACGGTACCATGTGACAGCATCACAAAAATCAAAGCTTACATGTCAATGAGAAGAATTGCTTAACCAGTGCCAAACTGGGATGYTCAGTCTGTTTGTTTTGCAGTTTTGTTTGACCAAGTAAGACTTTTCCTTTTGGTCTGGTTTATTCCAGCACCTTGTGGGTTCTTTCCCACCACRCTGCTTCCTCTGAGTTGCATAATTGACCAGAAAGGACACCCAGGCTGGCAAGTGGAAAAAGCCTGGACTATTTCTCCCTCATYTCCTCTCCTTTTCCATCCTTTGCTTCTCCTCTCCTCTCCACAGAGGCAATTTGAGTGCTGAATAATGCCTCAGTTCTTAACAGGTGCTTAAATTCAACCTGAGACCGTGGCTGCCACATCTGTCTGACTTCATGCCATGAATTAAAATCAATGAACTATTCAGGCTGTGTAGAGTCTAAATCACAATATGGGCAATATCTGTTTWTACAAAGGGGGTTGTAATTACTACACAATGGCAAAGTTGTTGTTCAATTAATGATGAAGCTGATGTTTCTGTATTTTGTATCTATGTGAGCTTCAGACAGCTATTTACAGGTATAACTTACTGTAAAATACCTGACTGGAGCCAAAAAATAAGTTAGGTAAACATAAAGTGCCAACAGTTGCTTTTTAAAATTAAAGTGGTCCTTTAGGTAAAGAAAAACTGCCAACAGTTGCTTTTTACAAATGAAACTGGTTCCTATAGATGTRAGTGTACTTATAATCTTGTTTTTATTTAAATTTTGAGCTTAGACCTCCTACATGTGTTGCAAATRAGACTAAGTCTTGTTGTCATAAATTTTTGTGGATACGTCTTGCAGTTTGACAGAGGCAGTACAGGATCCCTATTTTCACTTCTAAATTAAAATATGTTCAAGTGAAAAAATACCCTGACCTATAGATTTATCTGGAATATACTTCCCTGCCTATGAAAAGTGAAAAAAAAAATTTAATATATCCAGGTTGAAATTTTGCTTAGTGATTTTTTTTCTGTTGTTTAGATGAGGAGTATTTTTATTTCAATCACAAGCTGGATTGAYAATTTCTCTGTAGCTACACTGGACAGACTGGCAAGAAATCTTTACATTTGAGGCAGTGATATATTCAATAATATATAATAATCAATAATTTGATAAGCTTTTCAAAATATTGTTACTGTTGTCTTTCTGTTCAGGATCCAAAGAACATAGTTTTTAATCTGGGATCCCTAGGAAGATATTCTAAGATTTAGTATATAATTTAGTAATCTCATTATCCTCAAGTATTTTTAAAGCAAAGGGGATGGTTTATTTTTGTAAGAACCAGTAACAATTCATGTAAAAGCCTGGAAAAAAAAGAGCCCCCTTATTTTAACTGCTTTRTCTGTAACAGAAGAGGACCTAAAGGAGGATGACAGGTAAATGTTGCCCTTGTTCACAGACTCTCAGCCTGGTTTAATTATCTTAGCTGTTAAATAGTACTTTCCCTCAATGAAATTCATGGTTCAATAGGTATAACTCATTGGAGACTGTGGTCTGTGTTTGACTGAAGTTTAAYAATCCATAAAAATAGGCACAAGGAGCAAGAAGCACTTCTTTGGTGGTGTTTTTTTCCATCTGTGGGATCTTTCTGCATTTAGTACCGACACATTAGAAATACATTTTCTGTGCAGAGGTGGTAATGGAGCAGAGCTTCATTTTTTTCTGGAGGCACAGTATTGCCCCTGCTGCTCACTGAGAATGGGAGAACTTCCTCAGCAAGCCGGGGATGGGGTGGTGGTGTGGATATGGCTGTAATTTGGCCTACAAGGACAGCAGATGTGGGGTGACTCCTCAAGGTTTATTGCTTACACTTGTCTGACACTTTCATGCTTTATTTCYACTTGAAATAGGCATTTTAAGAAAACACAAAGCCGACAGCCTGATTTAATCCCCAGGGCTAAGGCCACAAGCACCAGCCCAGTGCTGTCAAAGACTTAATCAGAGCCAGCAGCTGGCCAGGGAGCTTTATTTCAGTATGTGCATGTTCTGATGGTCACTGCTTGAAAACTCATCCATTTCTGTGGGTGGTCCACTGCACTGTGAGCCTGATGTACTCCTTGGGATTTTTCTTCCATCAAAAGGATACAAGCCTTCTCCCTGCTTGCATCAATACTGCAGTTTGACATTGTATTTCCAGCATGGAGTGTGCCTGAGTAAGGGGTACTTCAAGAGAATTTTTCTTCTTCGGTATTTTCATGGCATGCACATCTCTTTGGCAGGTTGATGTTTGTTTGGAAATAAACCCTTTTCATATTGCATTCAATTCCAAATTCTTTCTCCCTGCCTAGTGAATCTATTTAGATGCCTTCACCACAGGATTTGGATACCTGAGAATTTTATTTTGTTATTTTTTGATGCTGTGCTGTGATTTTAAAAGGAAGCATTCCAACTGAAGTAGGAGTTCAAAGAAAAGACTGACTATTCTGCCAAGTTGTTGAACTTCTGTTTGCTGGGGAGTGCCAAACATCAAATTGGCAGAGTATCTTGGGGGCTTTGTTTTTGAAGCTGAGGGGGGAAATTTTAGTCCRAAATACCTCTCATAATAGTAAAGTATGTAGCATGTTTTTAAGGTATTTGAAGATGCAGATCCAAGKCAATCCTCACTGTATATCTGAGTTTTATGAGCTCTACTGATACTATCAGACGAGTGGATTGGTTTCATACTTATTTTCCTAACTTCGTATTGACAAATCCAGCTGTTCATAAWGAAGATCCGGTCCATCTGGACAATGGTTTGTAAAGAATGTGTAGTTGCATTATGGGGAAAGTACATCATAATTTTTGTCTGATGTGCTTCAAACATCTTTTCAATTTTCTAAAAAGAAACTCTTGGAAGACTCAGGTTCTTATGAGTGCAGGAACAGGAAATAATAATAATTAAAAAAAAAAAGCTTTAAAACTTGAGATTAGAAACTGACATCTTAACAGCATTGCTGTTCCTGACTCAGAAATAAAATATTTGCTGCCTTGATATCCATTGAACTCTGCTAAGGCAGCTGCAAGCCTGGCTTGTGTTGCTGGCAGTACTCATGGAGGAAGTATCTTGTTGATCTACCTTCTATAAATTAGGTGGTTTGACGCTAACTCAGAGAAGACAAGGCACTTTTCTTATGAGCAGGGTGAGTTCCTTTATTTGTGGTTTGCAGTTCATATGTTTGTTTTTAAGTCAGGACAGTGTGAACTCTTCAAAATAAACAAAGAAGAGAGCAAAATGCCACCACTTAAAATCAGCCCTAAAATGGTAAACACTGGTAAATTAAGCTGAGAATAACAGGGGCGAGAGGAAATAATTTGTAGTTAAAAAAAAATAAGCTCCTGATCCTACYAGTAAACACCTGCCCAATTTTATGWGTGCTTGATCTACTGATTGCTGGGGGTTACAGCTCCAAAGCAAAACTGAAGCATGAGTTCAAGAATGTTTCAGCAGAAAAGTGGTCTAAAAGAGGAAATAAAAGCTTCTAGAAACCTAGAACTAAAAGCTTCTAGACCTAGAAACTATTTGAACAGAAAGAAGACTATTTGGACTATTTTTTTTGCATTCAAGCATGATCACCAATAAGTCCTGTGTTTCTTCAGTATGCTTTATATAGCTTTTCATGCTGAAATAATTTAAAATTAAACATAAGCCTGCCAAACTGAAAATACCATGTGAGTGTAAAGTCACAGAGGTTGAGATGGAGTTATGGCTAAGTAGGAGCACTGTGGTGTGCACACACAGGAMCTCTGTTGGCAGGAAATAATAAAATAGCCCAAGAAGGAATCAGCTGGGCAACTGTTTTCCTAGGAAAATATTGGCAGGAAAATATCCCTGTATTAAAAAAAGAAAAAAAAAACAAAAAAACAGTACAAATAAGGTGGGAAAGCTTGCTTTGGTGTTTCCCTTTTTTTCCCACACTTGAGAAAGAGAATAGTTATCAACATTTTGCCCTGGTTCAAAAACAGGCGTTCTGGCTGCCAGCCATGAGTGGCCCTGCTGTGAAAACATTTCTGTGGCTCATACAGCACCTTATGGTAACCACTGCCATCAGCAAGGAGCGCTCTGTGGTAGRGTAACACAGTACCTGGTTCATTGCTGATGTGTTTTGGTTATTTTAAACACTTTTCCCTGGAACAAATCTATTAAACAAGCATGTTTTCGATACTATTTCAGTTTCTTCCTCCATGGTTTCATCCTCTGTACAGTTCATCGTCTTGCCCGGGATCTCTGTGTAG
Source organism: Malurus melanocephalus (assembly GCF_030028575.1). Lineage (NCBI taxonomy): Eukaryota > Metazoa > Chordata > Aves > Passeriformes > Maluridae > Malurus > Malurus melanocephalus. The sequence continues at coordinate 144,748 of NW_026623875.1, read as the reverse complement.
TATTTCAGTGGACTTCTGGTTTGACAACCAATGTCAAGATTCCTTTAGAATCTCAGGTTTCATTTATCACTCGCTCTAATTCTTTCCCCCAGCTGACAARCTTACTGGGGTATGAACTTATTCATGCATATTTTTTGTTCTCCAGAAAGGAGAACATGCCTTCTTGTACAATAACAAACTTTGTATAAACAATAATTGTATCCAGAGATCACAACCTTCTGAAGTAGATTTTTTTATTGCTTTCAGTTTATTCATGTTCCAGGCAGATTCTTYTATCTACATGAAGAATATAATATAACATAAATTCTAATTACTTATATTTCAAGACCCTAGACTGTATCAGCATCCACTTTATTATAACCGTTAGGTGAAAAACATTTTTCTGTTTTCCCCTTGAGGAAAGCCTCTCACTGTAYTCAGAGCCTGGAAGCCTCTGTCCATGTTTCCGTGGTGGATAAAGGATGAAGAGACCTTYTCCTTGAAGAGTGGCAGCCTGCAGTAGAAGGGATTGGATTATTTTGCATCCTTTTCTTGTGTCGCTGTGTAGGCCATAAGAAAAGTTTGAAGGCTGTCCCCAGTGCCCAGTAGACCACAGCTAAAAATCCCCTTTCTTGATGCAGACATATGCATGAGTGCCTAATCCTGTTTTACAAGAAAAATAGAGAAATTATGTGATACTCCTGCTGCCCTGAGGAAAAATTTTGTGAACATGCCTTATAACCCCTTGAACTGAAGTGAGTCTGTCCTGGAAAATTCAGCACGGTTCCAGGAGAAGTGTCATCCTAGGTAACAGTGGTTCCTTTCCAAGACACTTGTTCCTCTGGGTRCAGTTGCTACTTGTAAGTGATTCCGATTAATGTCTCGTGCTCTGCAGAAACCTTCAGTCCCAGCCCAGGGCAGCTGTGTTAACCTTGCCTCATCCTCGGGGTTTTGGGCARGGCAGCTCTCACCCAAAGTACTCACTGGTATCACCAAGTCTTAGCCCTATATGTTGCTGGGATGATACTGTTCTTTTTGAGGTGGAAATATGTCATGTGGTGGATATTGTGGTGTTGGGTTTGTAGTTTTTGACTCTTCTTCCTCAGCATRTCCCTGATGCTATGCTCATAAGGACATTTCACCATAAATTAGAATAAATTAGGGGAAATCGATTTGTGATTTAAAGCAGCTGACGTTTTCCTCAGTGGCAAAGCTCGTGTTCACTCCAGAGATGGCAAATCATGTCTGCTTTCAGAGACACGGAGCATATTTCAGTAAGTACACATTACATAACTTGTCCCACATTTCTTTCTCTTTTTAGTATCCCAGTGCTGTGAAAAATTATGTTCCCATTAATCATTATAGCCGCTGATATTTTYCTGTGAAAACAAATTACCCTCCTCTGCCCTTCCTGCACAGGAACATATTTAAATCAAAACAAGGCTATGTCCACGATTGGCTCAGGSAAGGGAGTGTCAGCTAATGTGGCTTTGCTGCTGCAGAAGGATGAAAGCAGGATTTGTCTCTGCACTCAGTGGATTGCAATGCTGTGTGCTAGTGTCACTTGCCAAATAAGATTTCCCCTTTAGCACACGCATAGCTCGCTGGAACGTCAGTGGAAAGTGCATGCACTCATTGCAGGGGACCTGCAGCTGAGTCCTGAGCGTTCTGTTGAACTAACTGCCTGTTTTGTCATGGCTACATCTGCAAACACTTGGGCTGCAAAAGCTAGAAAGCACCTAGACTACTGGGAGAAAGCAGCAGGCTTCAACATTCCTGCTTTGGATTGTCACCAGCTTTATTGAGACTGTTTTTAGAAAGCATTTAAAATCTCGGTGTCTGAAATTGCATGTGCAGCACCACATTCAGGCTGCAGAGCAGGGGGCTGGTTTTAAGACATGATKGGCATTTAAGCATTTTAATGTTTTCAGTCTCAGGGCTTCTGCAAAGTAAGGAATTTTTATTTACATGCTTTGAACRTGAATTATGGGACTTACCTTATCCAACAGGGTAAATATAGAGGCTACATTATTTTTAGACTTCACAATGTGATACTGGGCAAARGGACTTTTGAAACAGAGATTACTAGGTACCAAACCACAAACTTGGACCAACATTTTTTTTGCAACTGTCTGTTTCTCTTTATTCGGGACAAGTGAAGACTTAGCAAGTTAAAGGCTAGTTGTAGATGATTCTCAGAAAACAGATCCTCTTTTGGAATGTCAGTTTTCTCCAGTGAAGAGATCTGAGGGAAATTACCCCACAGGACAGACTGAGTCTTCTTTTAAAGTATATGTAGAGAAATTAATTCAATGTTAGTTGTACAGGGAAAATTAGTTTCTTATTTAGCATCTGAAGAGACATAAATATATATTGGTCTTATGGAAGAGCACATGTTGTATTTTGGAAAAAGAAAACACAAAACAAAAATGACAGAAATTTTAGTTCAAAATGAATCTGTTTCATTCAGACAATTGAGCAYTTAAGAATCAAGCTTTTCTGCTGACCTCTTCAATATTGGCTGAGAAATGAAATCCTTACATAGCGAAGGTAGCAGGAATGAAGAAGGCATCTAAATAAACTTTCTGGTCATCTTCAGCTGACAATCATGTGACCAAAGCAAGGGATRTTCCCCTTATGACCATGCAGTATTTGCTGACCTTTTGGGTGTCAGTTAAGCACCAGACCTGTGAAGGGGGAACACCTGGATTTGTTTTAGAAACTTTCATTATTTGTTTAAYAAAGTAGCAGAATGATGGTTTATTAATAAGATGACAGTTCTAAAGCTCTGKGTCTGCCTCTGGCATTAGTGAAGGTTCTTCTCAAGGTGTTTTTCAGGGGCAGATTCAGTATTAGCAGAGAAGATGTGGGGTGTATTAGTGTTGTGAGTTTTTTTCCAATATTCAGAAATGAGATGYAGACCTCACTYCTRTCSTTATAGKYRRGCTGAATTTATTTYCTGTTTGGTGTTTTCATTACYAAAGAAGGTTTGGAGTTTTTGTCTYGTCACTGTTAATTTTGCTGAGGMAAAAGATAGATCTTTCCCCACCACCAAAGTGGTCTCCATGTGGAAAAGATCCAACATGGAAAAAATTCAACACCATTGTCACTATTWAAAAAAAAAMYCCAAAACCTATCAATTTGATATTGGGGCATTTTTTTTTCACTACTTCGTGTGTAGGGAGCTAATTTCTGCACTCAGCAATGCAAACTGTTAGCAACCATCTTTAGTGAATTTTCCCTAAATGGTACTGATGGTGCTGCTGTTCTGCTTTGTGACATTTCCAGTGTTTGGGTATTTCCTGGTGATCCCATTAACTTTGAAGTTAATTGGAGTAGTTCAAAACTGAAATGTAAAATGCCTGTAGTTGAGCAGATGTTCTTTTTGTAAGTTGGCATAAAAGTAGTGAATTAGAAGAATCCTTTCTTTATTGCTGTGTCATCAAGATGTGTCATGACCTTACCTTTCAAAAATTTGGATATTGTTTCCAAACCCATTTAAAAATCTCTGCTAGTCAGTGAAAATGGATACAGTATCCTGTCACAGCTTCATTATACCCCCAAATATGCCTATCAATTTGACTCCTCTGAAGTGCAAAATACTGCAGTAGTTTTCATTGCGTAGAGCTCATCTACTGTACTACTGTGCACTTGTTTGAGGGATAATATCTGAGTTTGGGATTAATTCTTGGCATTTTTTCCTTTTTTTCCCTTTAGCTGTTATTGTAGAAAAGATTCCCCCAGTGAGCAGGTTGCTATAGTAAGGACATATTTTACTGTATCTTTGGAATATACAAGAGGTTGGATCCTTTTCTTTACCTGAGCAAAGGTGTTGGAAGTAATACTTGCTGGACTGCACCATTATCAACCTGCTTCTTTTTTTCTTTTTTTCTTTTTTTTTTTTTCTTATAAAAAGTAATTTGCTGCATCCAAATAATTGTGAACTCAAATAACACTTAAACATGAAGAATGCAAGACAACATTTTGATCCATATTTCCATCTTTGCAAGAAGGAACATTTTAAAATGGGAGGAGGAATATTTCCCTMCTGAAGCATTCTGTATTTTCTCTTAATGTTGTTGCTCCTACTTCATTCTTTACAGATTCMCTGAGTTTAGAGGCATTCCATGACTAATGGGCTTGTTAGATGATTAGTAGCAAACAAAACTCCTACCATCTCATATTTTCCACTTTACAAGAGTCCAGCCGTGCCATAGATATTTTCCATTCTTAGTCTTGATATTCTACAGATGTGGAATTAAAACTYCTCGCACTATATGGGAATGCATTGTGGGGTTGTACATGTGTGTTTTACTCTCCTGAGTCATTTCTCCATTACTTGAGCTGCCCTGAATGTGGGCACTGTGCCCAGTGGAATAACACTTGCTGTACCAACACTTTTATACGCCTTAATTCAGATAAAGCTTATGTGGTAAATCGAACAGAAACTGCCAGCCTTTGCAGCCTAATTGCTTTTCCAAATTCCTCTTTTGCTTAGAACAGTGAACAGAACTCAAAGAAACAAGAAACTATTGTTGGTAAAGGTCTGGAACTTCAAGTTGTCTTTATAATTCCACCCSTCTCATAAAATATCCTGCAAGAATAAAAGTCATTGGTGCAGGACTTAGGGTTTTTGAAGAGCAAACCTTCCCAGAAATGTGGACTCTCTTTCATCCATACTCTGACAGAAGCTATTCTTCAATGTTATCGCACTAGGGAAAAAAAGATATCTATAGTATATTATACACACACTTAAATAAAAAGGCTGAAGGTTTTTTTCCTGAKGAAATATTTATCTTTATGCTGTGACATTTGATTTAGAACAAATAGCCATGGTCTGTAACAATAGGAAAGAGACAAGGATGAGTGATTAGGGAGGACAGATCCAATGTTTTGGCTTTTCCCCCTGAATTGTGTTTCCTGTTAGAACTTAAATTAGACAGCTAATTAGTACTGTCATTCAAGAGGAGGATAACTTGGGCCTGCGTGGCAAGGAAGCTGAATACGCCAAAGACTTTTGACTGTGCACATAATGCATTTTAACTATGCCAGCTTCCTTCTCTTTCCCCCAGATACTGTGCCTCAGGATCTTGCATGGCAATGGCTGGAATTGGACACATAATCACATGAAGTGATTGTACATTTGTTCATTATCTTAAGGCTGTTTCTTGATTTTAAGGAAGGTTCTTTAGTGGTGGTTGTGCTGTTTTCAGGTTCTTGCTGTCTCTCTTTTCCAGGAGGTTTCTGTTTCCAGGAATTAGTATTGCTGATTCATTATCACAGATTTTTTTTTTTGTTTAAGCTTTCTGTTTATAAAAATACGTTGTCAATAAATGGTTTTATCTACATTTATTGTTCTGCCACCTGCAAAGGAGAGGTTAATTGTTAACKCCACTTCGTTGAGAAAGAAATGGCAAGTTGGTCAAGTTTTTCTCACTCATTTTTAAATTAATCACACAGTTTCTTATTAAAGCATTTTTCAGGGAGTCATGAAATAAACTCTTGCACCATCTTTCATAATTTTTTATGTATGTCACCTTTTCCCCAGGTCAATGGCAGTGACTCCTGATATAAACATGCCTTCAGTTGGTGTCTTTGTGGCTGTGCCATTCTTTTCCCTTTAGTGGCAGGGTTGATCACCTTGGCAGCAGCTGAGTGTTTTACATTGCTGTTAGGACAGATACAGAAACAACATGTGCTCCTTARTAACAGACATCATCAGACTGAAGACATTGCCAGTGATGATTTGGAAATGGCTCATGGGAAGGCTMATGATTTAACARGAACWTAAGATTTGGTTCATTTGGACRTGTTTTGTTTGCTTTTTTRTAGATTATAAGTGAGACTAGCMTGGTGACATGGGAGAAGGCAGGGGCTTCCATTATGGTGAGCAAATGTGGACTCCCCTTTAATTCTGATATTTTAAACTAATCCTTCTACTGCCCTTTGAGGTTAATCTCTGTTCACTCACTGTGGTTACTATGGGTAAACAACTCCAAAGTCTTAGGCTCTCTCTCATGGGATTGGTGAATTTTGTCTGGCAGACTGGGCCATAACTCTATCTGTCTCTTGAATTACTAGATTGTTTCTTCAAAGGACCTGGAGCTTCCTTCCTATTCCTTTTCTGAGCTGTAAGAATGTAATTGTGCCGGTTGTGAAGTATGCATGACTACTATAAATAGCCAGTGGATTATAGGTGAAGGTAAGAGCCAGGAATGTCCACATCCAAATGCAGCATTGTCATTGTCCCAACAACCCTGCGAGGTGAACGTGTTCTTTTGATTTCTCTTGACATGTTCTCTTCCATTTGTAAAATGAGTTCATTATGTCTGGCCACCCCAAGCTGCTAAGGTCAGGAATAATTAACCTGTGCCTCTGTGGGACTCATTAAATATTGATGTATGAATGCCTCCTAYACCATCTGATTTAGCTCAAACTGTAAAGTTTTATGGCATTTCAGTTCCAGTGGACATGCTGATAATGACACTGGTTGGTGTCTGGTGTCCTGACTGATCTCTAACTGTGCCACAGCTCTGTTCAAATAGAGGCCTTGTCAGTGAGAGCAAATAGTATGGATTGTATGGATTGTGTACCATTGCCCTCTGTTGGACAGCAGRAGGCTTAGTCAGAGTGCTTGCCTTTTTCTGGGCTTGAAAAACWGGAGAGAGATAAACATGATAATACTGTGTAAGTAAGCTTGAAGTTTTTAGTGACATCCTTGTTCCAGGGATTGCACAGTCCCCAAAATGCAGAGGGAAATAAAAAACTGGACACCTATTATATTCTACAGTCTAACGTAATAGAATCTTTCTGCTTTACTGGTAGAACACGATTTYATTTTTTTCCCTCTTGGTCTCTGCCTATCTCACGTCTTTTGTTGTCTGTGAGCATTCTGTGTATATGTAGGTGAGTGTTCAATACAATGTATCACCTGTTCTTGTGTTTAATTTTGGTTTTTCAGGAGGTTTATATTCTTTATCAAGAAGTAAAATGCATTTCATACACACTATAGCATCTGAAAGGGAGATCGTGAATAATGGCAAGAATTAGAAATGGRAAAGTAAAAATATGAAAGATACAAACAATGGAATTATTACCCGAGGGGAAAAAAAATTACAGTGTGCCTTGGAAGTACTCATAACCCTCACTGGCGTTGTGAACTTAGTCCTAAAACACTTTAGTGCTCTCTGACCCCCAGTACACAGTTTATGGCAGAGCATTCAAAGGAGTAGAAATTATCACAAGGGTCACAAGGGAAGATAAAGCTACYGTTGCTACTGTGTGAATGTTACCCGTTGGGATTGCTGCCTCCAAACCTGTATTCATCCTGCTCTTCATTTGAGGTTCCATGCAAAGGAGTCACATCTAACTCCAGCAATAAACATCCAAAAGCACAGTGATCTCTGTCTAATTCTGGAGGGTAAACAGTAGCTTATTAAAATATAGGAAGAGATGAATGGTGATCCTGAGGTTCCTTAGAGAAGCCTCCAAGTTGATTTTGAAAAGWCATCCACCTAAACTTCCCGATCTTTATGGCTACCAGAACAACAGCAATCATGTCTTCGCTGCCCTTGGGTGGATTATCTGTTGATGATCCATTTGACAAGTACAGAGTTATCCAAACTCTGCAAACCTAGGTGAGTTTGGAGTGGTCTATGCCTGGGCTCCTGGGATGCAGTCCGCCTATTTTAGGGATTTATTTGGGAGGAATTAATTTCTTTTGAAGAATGTCCCTCCACGTTGATTATAAGGAGGCCAAGACAGCAACATGAGTCTCAGCAGTCCCAGCTCCCCCTCTCCACTCTTCTGCACAGTGAAAAGAGCAGCAGATGCCATTACAAAATCTGAATAATGCCTTGTTGTTTTGTCGATCACATTTTTTAAATCTGCATTCTACAAATATCTACAGATCTGTTGACACACGTTCAATACTTGGGAATTTGTTGTGTTTTGTGGTGCTGCACATTTCCCTGTGAGATGAAGTCCTTGCCCTGCTGCCATAAGTGATAAATTAGTCARGCTGCTGTTGATTTAGCTGGGATCAGGATTTTGCTCCATGTGGTCAAAGGAGTTTTGTTGCCTTGTTGTTTTGTTCTTGGKGTTCCTTTGAAATGCAGGTTTTCTCAGGGCATTCTGATTCAGTAGGAAGATTTATTAATTTCTACACTAATCTTTTTATTTTACTGCCACATGGAAAATCTCTTCAGGTTTTAAACTGTGGAAGTCAAGAATGAGAAACTCCACTGATGTGGGGGAGAAAGTAATCCTGWACTTTCATAAAACCCATGCAATTATGTGGATCCCTAATGGGGAATTACTTGGAAACTATAAAAGTTACTCATATTGCTCATGTTTTTAAAACTATTCTTTTTTGCATACAAGTAATTCACTGGAGAGCTTCAATATAAGTTCTGTTTGTATAACAAGCTATTTAATAGGMAAAATATTTGCATTTAAATATAAACTGCCTTGAAGAGACTCAAAAATCAGAGTAGCTGATGAGCACATGATCAAAACTTCTGTGTTTGTGCTTATAAGCTTGTCTGTTAGAAAAAAATCCCCAAAATTCTAGAAATATTGCAGAGTTACGAATATGCTGACTTTATGTTGATTCTTGTTTTTCCAAATTTACTGACTTTCTGAGGCTAAACTCAAGTGCATCCACTGATAATAGGAAATGACTGATTAAATCTAAKATGACTTAGCAAATTGTTAATAATGTTTAAGTGTGGCAATTGTTTTATAGCTGCCAGAGTTATGTGGGATCGTTCATGCTGGGAAAATATACCAATACATCTATTATTCTGATTTAGAATTCTGTAAAGCTTCTTCTTTTCCATTTTTGCCTAAGGCAAATTCTGCTCATCTACAGCCTGGTTTAAATTATTTACAGCATACAACGTGGTTTGTCAAGCAATTAGCATGTCTTTCCTTTGGTTTCCTTATTTATATGGAAAAAACTACTCGTGAACCTCTGCAGTGTTTAGACAAAATTACCCTTGGGTTTTGATTTACTTTGAAGATAAAATTAGMTCTAGAGGTTTATCAATGCCTTTTCTATATGTGTGTCAGTGCATTGGAACCTTCCAGCTGTTTGAATGGTAGTGCAGCACAGTATGTTCTCCTAGTTGTCCATTAACAGCTATTAATTAACCATTACCTTTCCTTCTCCACAAAAAAAAAAAAAAAAAAAAAAAAAAAAAAAAACCCGAAAAAAAACCAAAAAACCCACAGTTTCGTGTGCCTGCACACAAACACTCCCGAGGTCATTTCGGTTTGGGACTGAAATACTTGAGTCCTTTTTTAGGACTGAAAATGTGTGAACATTTTACAGCATTTTGAGCGCTGTTTCTGACTCAGCAGCAACACAAGGCTTCTTTTCAAGGTCCAATAATATATCCAGGGAACAATTTCAAAGCACAAATATTCAATTTGAGGAAAAACAGATACTTGCCTGGAAACATCCGCCTTTCTGGATTTAAAATTCCTTATTCCACCAGCCTCACATTTAGTAAGGGAGCAGTCTGCCACACTGAGTAATTTAAAATGCTCTTATGCATTGACAAATATACCAGAAAATCAAGAGCATTCCAAGAAACCCAGAGAACATTCTCTGGAGAGTGAAACATCCTACAAAACCCGTGACTGTTTGCCTGGCAGAGCAGTTTTTAATCTGTTGCAAATTACTGAAGTCAAGTTAGGGAGTTATGTTAGACCGTGGATCTGTCTTCTGCTTGCTTTCTTTATSATGTATTTAAGAACTTACCAAAGAAGAATGAAAATGTAGCCATGAAAAAGAATAGCACTGACTCTCATAACCTTGTAAATCCTTTGTAAAGCAAAGCTCCTAAAATGCTGTTGTGGAGCTTTTTCAGTTCCCCWAGTTTTACATGCGTCAATCATTTTTCTTGTACTGGGGACAAAATCCTGCTTGCTTTACAAATRCAAAAACTGCTTTGTTATTCATTTCATGTCGATAGTGAAAATCTGATCTGCCTTTCCACAGATACATTGTATATGCTGTGCTTATTTCCCTTAAGAGTTATTTATCCAAATAGCCTGCACAGTGTAAAGACTGGCTTCACAATTTATTCACAATATTTATTTCATGTTTGAACAGTATGTTTCAGTTGAGAATAAACAAAGAGARAATACAGCAATGAACAAGGAACTAAACAGAGGGTTAGGTGCAAGTAAAGTAGACAAGCAACTGTAGTAAGTGGATTTTAGTTGCAGATTTTTATGGTTGGGATGAAAAAGATCAAACAATCAAAACGGTTCTGATTGTATTATTTAACCTGGGTAGATTGTGCTTCACTGCATTTCTTTCCTCTGCTTAGTCAGTATGGAAATGAAATTCCACTAAATTTGATAAGTTGCCTTTTGACCTGATGCTGATTTAAGCTTCTAGAAGCTCATACCATCATGAGGTCACTGACAGGCAAAGTCAGTGAGTCTAAAAATGGTGCAGAAAAAAAAAGAGATTAGGCTTTACTTGGGTTCAGATTATTTAAACAAACAGACAAGAATTTAGGGAAAACAAAATTGTGTTTCTCATCTGATTGGTCAAATCACTTTATTATGTGATACAATTTACATCGCTGGCATGCACTGTCAAATAAAGTGTCCTTTGCAGTGAGCAAAAGTCTTCAGAAGTGAAAAGTCTTTCATAAAGATAACAAAGTCTCTTGCTACTAGGCAGAAATGCAGTGTGAATAGATATTTGGTTGTGTTAAAGCAAACCRAAATGGAAATAAACTATGAACAAGAGTTGTGAACATCATCACCTAACATAACTAAAGAAACTAAATTTGCAGTTACATTGTGTATTCAAATGCTCTGCATGTTAGCAGAGACACCTCTGAGGGTGAACATAAAGCCAAYGATTAAAAATATTAAGAGATTTTCCTCACATTTACTGAGCAGATCTGTGCATTCAAAAGCAAATGTAAGAAATACTTGCAATAATATATTCAGAACTCACACACAACCGTCACAACTATTGGATAGGAAGTTGCTTTGCTAGTGGAGGAATGGGGTGAAGAACAGAAGTTTAAAATGCCATGGGGTCCTTCTAAAGCCCTGACACATTAATATTTCATTTACTGGTCCARGCCTGCTGCTTTCTTTGAAATCAGTACATGGTCTCAATCTGGATTTAGCCTGATTTCCTTCTAAACACTGCTATGTGATCTGTCTGCATGCCTGCCCTCATGTCTGCCCTCCCATTAATAACTTACAAAATGTTTATTACTTTCATTTCTCTGTGGCAGAGGAAGAGATCTCAGAGACAATTCATTGCCTACAGACTTTGTAAAAATAGACAGCGTCGRGGGGGCCAGATCCACTTACCAGTGTTGCTATTGAGGGAAATGCTGCAGTGGGAGCTCGTTCCATTTTAGATATGGGAGAACCCACATGGGAAAGAGAGCTAGGAAATCCTCAGCAGGAGGAAAAAAATATCTGGAGTAGGTCATGTAAAACACCCAAATTAATCTATGATAAGATACAATCAAACTCAGCGTCGGGGATTCTCATGTTCACAGAAGTACTCAGTGATTAATTCCTACTTGTGAATAGAATAAAATTATAATATATCCTTCCTTTGTTCTAGGGAGATTGACAGAAAGTCAATGATATGTCTGAAAGTCTTTACTTCCATGCTTGTTGCATATTTGGGATGGAGAATTAGGGCTTCATCCTACAGTATGTTTTCCCGTAATGCCATGTGATAACAGCATTAAAGCCTTTTGAAGATCACTTTGTACGATAACTTTTTTTGCAATATCAAAAATTAGAACCATTTTTGGCAATTTTTAATTGCATGTACCTTAGAATGAAGCACACATTTGCTTCTGGTAGGTGCAAGACCTCAGAATTCACAGCACTAGTTTCAATGGGAATTTAAAAGATAGTTGTCTGCTTATTAGAAGTGAAATAACAGTGTTGGGTAAAAATATGCCTTACTACAAACTCATTAATCTGGTTTTCTGTTTGATGATGTAAAGGAAACAGTTAAAARCTGAAACCTGAACTTGACCTAAAAACAGGGACTTGTTTTGTTATGGTAATGTGGACCACAGTCAGCAAAATATGCAAGAAATATATACTTAACAGAATGTCGATCATCTGTGAAAAACAAATGCATTTATGTTTATTGAATGGTTAAGGCCTTGGTGACCTTGAATTTTTTCACTGCATTCCAATTTGATTTATAATTTAACTGAAATTAAATGAAGATTTGGCATGTACTTCCAGGGGGATAGGGCTGGATCTGAAGATAAGCCCTCAAAGTTAAGGGGAGTTCCACAGTCCCATTGATGGAAGAATCCCAGTTATAAAAAGGATAAAAAGGACATAAAGGGACACTGGAGAGAAAARTCTATTTTTCCCTGTGTGGCAGGAAAATTTACTCTGATTATGTGTGTGTATAACTCTGAGGTTCAAAGCTCATTTTCAGACATATCATGGCAGCCCTTTTTATTTTTCTAAATAATCTTTTTGGTTTTTTGCAAATTCATATTGTGAAATAAATCTGTAAGGTGCCATAGCACCATGATCCTATTCTAAAGGTTTACCACTCTCATATCTTCATTTCCTGATTGGTCAGAAGGATCAGTTGAATTTCAGGGAAACTTCTGTTTGGCTGCATGATTTCTGCCAAYTTAAACTCATTAAAGCAATATTTTTCAGATAATTATTTGCTTTCGGGGTAAGTTCCAGATCAACTGAACTTGGATTTAATTTTTCTTTCTTCTTCATACCAATTATACTTTATAATTGCTATAAGTGAATTTTTTTTTTTGCAGATAGGAATGTTTTGTAATGTATTTTTTCTTACTGCATATATGTTTTATTTCTAATCTAATCCCTTCATTCATGGTGACARCCTTACTGAAACTAAGGATAGTTGACAGTACTTCTGCAGTAATTTCAGTTGACTATGCTTGACAGATCCTTCAAGAATTCCCCACAAAATAAGGAGGATTGACAGCACTTTGTGAAACTTGGAGTGTTAATTTAATGCTTTAACTACATCTAAACTAGCCAGGAAGCTTGGAATACATACAATTTTAGCCACATATTTCTATTGTTTAAATAAGCTAGAAATGCAAGGTATGTCTCACCAACAAAAATGATCCACCATCCCTTCAGATCCATCAAGATCACTTAGGTACAACCAACCACCCAAATATTTGCTCCCAGACTCGCACCGTGTGCCACGTGTCAGAAACCCTCTGTCACACACCAATTTCTACATAGAGCATGAACTGTCCTMAATAAACAACTTATCTAYRTCTTCCAAAYTTTTAAAACTCYAAAGCTTTCTAAACATTGAGCTACCCTAGATACAAGAATAACTGCCCAGCCAGTCAGGTTACCAGGCACTGGAGCAGTCAATGTTCAGCAAATAGTGCATTTCCCAGAGAAATAAAGGCTGTTCAGCCTCTGACTTGTTTGATAGTTTATTAYGAAAATAACTTGCAATCCAGTTTAAATACACTCCTCATCTCTTTTGCTGTTCAAGTATCATGGTACTGATCTCTGTTAACMACACCTTTCTTCCTGGTGTTTTCAGATCAATTATAAAATGTAAAACTTCATTGGAACTGTCTTGAAATCCATCTGAAATGAGTGACTGGGTATGATTTCCTATCTATGTATTGTGATGATTCAGGTAGCATTGCCAYAGGTGTATTTTAACTGTTGCCACAGTAAAAATATTCATTGATTTACTTCCTTAGCTCACGATAGAAATACAATTAAGGAAACAGATGGCAAATAAGCCAGTCCTTCAAAGTCTTCCACTTCCATTACAACTTTTGCAACTCTGATTATGTTTAGTAACTTGGAACTCATGTCAAACATGCTCACAAAACCTACAAGATCCTGTAAAATACTTCTTGGTTTATAAATGCCCTTATTTAGCTTCTTTTTTTTCACATTAGCTTAACTGCAAGCATTTTTGCTGTCACTTTCTACATCCTTTCTAGATTTTTGCATGGATTGCCCCATTTTCGTCTCTCCCCTCACCCCAAGAAATGCATATTTTTGCCTTTTGACAAGCAGAACAACCTTAGGTGTAAAACTGAATCTATTCTAYAGGCTGCTAGCGCTGCAGTCAGGTGAAAACTGTGCTCCATTCAATTTTGTCTCCTCATTTTTTTACTTCAGAGATCATCAGGCCAGCAAGAAACTTTCCTTCTCCAACTCAGATCTTAGGGCCTGTTAAGCTGGAGGAAGGGAAAAYGCACCAGGCCCTTCAGCTGCTCATGTTGGACGCCTCCATCCCCTTGGCTGTGGATTGTAGTTGGAATCAGCTGTGGACAAGCAATAGTCAGACCTGGAATCCACAGACATCATATCGGGATCCGTTCTGGAGCGCTGAGTGCAGTAGGGATACTGCAGCTTAGGGCCAGCCTGGGCCGGGGCATTTGGGGCATTTGGGGCATTTGGGGCAGGAAGGGAGCTTTTTTGGGGTGACAGAACCCCGGATTGCTTCCCTCCTAGTAAGGCTACGCTACCGCTTGGGGCTGGAGGCTCGTAAGAAACTTTAAGTTTCCATTCATCAGGTGGCTCAGGAAGCGTTTTCCTGCGAGCGGCCGATACCACGTTRGCAGCGATGGATTCCTGCATGCTTTGGGGGCCAAAAGCTTCATCCACCAGGCCGAGGGGAGATCTGGCTGCTGCTTCCCAGGGAGTCAGTCTCTTKCCAGGCTTGTCAGCTGCTGTGTCTGGTTTGCTGAAGTAATCGGGGGCAGGCTGAAATACAAGAGGAGAAGTAGGAGACATGGCTCGGGGAGTGAATGAAGAAGGTCTCCCAGGAAGCGATAATGAGCGGCCACTGCTTCTTCCCTAGGAAGATAAAATACCAAATAGAGTTATAGTTATTAAACAGCAAGAAAGGAAGCCCCTTCTCTTCACTTCCAAACTGGAACAATAGATCCTGAAAGCACGTGACATCCTGGCAGTCTCTTATAAYGTGTGTTTTTTAGAACTTTAATTTACTGGAAAGGCAGGAGGCAGAGAAAGCAACAGGAACAAAGATGCAGCAAATTGAATTTTTGAGGAAAGTAAGCAGACCAAAGGCAGGCTATTACTGGAAAAGTACAATGGCATTAGCAACTGTGCAGCTTTCCTGCTACTTAGCTAGTGTGCCTTGCTCTGGAAAGACCATTTTTCATGCAAAAGGGAGTCATGTTGTGRCAGTTCCCTGGGTGTTTACAAAGTTCTTTCTAACATTAGGCACAGCCTAATTTGTTTGATAACAGGCTCTGTCTAGGACATGTGTTCAAGATCCTATCTTTGGCAATCTCCTTTTAAGAAAGGCTTTTCTTACTCGAAAATTATTAGACTTATCCTAGTTTTTACCTTTTGGGGCATAAAAACGAACACAAGCAATTACAGGCGTTAATGCAATCATTCACTTAATACCCTTACATGACGCTACTTTTGGCTTCTTTAAAAGGCAATGCCCTCAGAATTTCAGTACATTCCGACCCACTTATAGGAGCAATCCATTCATTTTTAACAAATCCTAATCTTCTTAGTAATGCAGCACTTTGAAACAGAAACTGTGTTCGTGAGAAGGTTCTGCTGCAGCAGCCATTTGGCAGCACACGAAGCAGGTACAGCCTGTCCCCAAGCCAGACCTGCTCCCTGTGTTACACAAATGACGTYGTTCTTAGAGTCTCCATGCACACAGCTCCTAAACTCACTGATTTAAACTCATTGATTCATGTCCTCAGGCTTAAATGCCTTTAATTCTGAAATCTGMTGTGAAATTCCTGGCTCTTTTTGCCAGAGGCTTTGCTAGAATTTCTTGTGAACAATATTGACCTGTGTTACTTTTCCTAATGAGTTTTTCAAACTTAAAACACTGTGTGCCTTGAACTAGAGAGCAGCCAACAGGTATGTGATCATTCAAGGTATAGATGATCTAGGAAAGAATGTGACATTTTTAACTTTTCTGCCACAGGATCTTGCTGCATTTAAGAATCTTGAAAGACCGCTGCTTCACACAGGCTTTTAAGCAGTGTTTTATCAGCCTCGTAAATGAGAGATAGAAACTGAGAGATAGAAACTGAGAGACTTCACATTTCACCATTTTCAGTTTGGTGGTTCTCAGTCTGGATCTCTTCTAAAAAGTGCAGTGACACCCAGAGGTTATATCATGAGGGCTTTGACTAGTTTCACAGCTAATGCTTTATGACAAGACTATCCTTTCACCTCTTTGCTCTGGTCAGCTATTTCTAGTTYGCATTTCCAGAGAGGAAACTCCCCAACATTATTAATCTACCCACACACACACTTAGGTTAGRAATCAATCAGATAACTCAAACCACAAGAAATTAGGTGGCAATTAAGAAAACAAAGCAATAGAGAAGATAAAGTTGTAGAGAGGGATGAAGAATTTGATCAAACAGGTCCACCTTGTTAGTCTACCTGTGCTAGCTCCTATCTGGAGGGTTCTAGAACACTGATTATGCTGAGTTGACAGAAAAATTCCACTTTAATTCATGGAAATTCCACTTCAAAGCCCTGYGAGTACTTTGTAGGATTTCAGAGATGCAGAGGGAAATGAGACTGTTGCAACMAGTGTTGGATAAACTATCTGGCTTTTCAAGAGAATCAGATGAAGATCCYGTTTAGTCTGTTATGTTCAGAGAAAAGCTCCAGAGTTCATCAAGTTATAGAAGTATCCTTTTAGCATAACCATTAGTGATAAAGCAGGAATTAATTTTCTTTGACAGAGTTTAATCAGAGAATGATGAGTTATTAAGTGTATTTCACTACTTTTTTATTGAAGTATTATTCAGACAGAAGTCCTGATCTGGGCTTCCCTTTCCCCCTTGATAKCTTGTCTTTAGAAAARGTTCTGGAAACAGGCTGGGTTTTARCTTTCAAATTCCAAAATGTGAAAATGCACATCTGTTCCCTCTAGATTTGATAAAGTAAGACATGATAATGTCTGCTTCCATGAAGCAGGGACTGAACATTGTGCGGGTTTAACTAAAATTTTTCTTCTTGGATTGTAAGAAGACAAAACCTGTGAGGGCAAATMGCATTCCAGATGATTTACCTGGAAGGCTGGAACGTTTGGGAAGAACTTTGTCCATTCCATAAGGGTTGAAGGAATTTGAGGAAAAAGTTAAGAGATTCTCACTTACTAAACTAGTGCACTACTTAGGAGTTCAAAAATGATCGATACTCAGTAAAAATGGGTTATTTGGAACTTACAGCTATCAATTCTCTTGTTGATTATGASGAGCTGAAAGACAAAATGAACAACACTTACGTTTGTAAAATAGTGCAGATTTTAAAGGCAGGAGASAGAAAAGTATTTTTCCTTTCCCAGACCAAATGACGATGCAAATGAATAGTATTTAATGAAATTATTTTCCAGCAGCTGTTTATGTGTCTCAGGTGGCACATCTCCTTTGTAAGTGAAAAAACTGTGTGTGTGTGTGTGTTTACATGCCACAAGTGCCTTTTTACCAGCCAAGGAGACAAAAGTAGGTTGGACTCTGAAGAGTCCAGTGAAACTCTCTCCAATTTAAACTCCATCCTGATTAAGTCACTTGAAAAACCTGGACCTCAGTGTCTAAATCATTAAAGCAGTTTTATTTTTATCTTTTCATTATAGTCCTGGTCCTTAATCCCATATCAAAGCATGTTAGAATCTGAGTTAACAATAGCGCCTGGATGCTGTTTACACAGAAAGGGGACAAAGGAGGAGGAAGCAGATAAAACAATTGTTTTATCTCAAAAAGTGACTGTGTCTTTATAAAAAGCCGAGTGATGCATTTCTCTTCTGGCTTTCTGTGGGCTTGTAATGGCCACTGCAGTTAGAGACCAAAACACTGAGAAAATGGTAGGACAAAGGGAGTAATACTTGCTTTTTATGCCTTTCAATTCTATCCTTTTTTCCATTTTTTTTTAAACATCAAAGAAGCATTTCAACTTTTTCAACTGAACTGAATATAGAAGGGAGACATATTGTTAATATTATTACAGATTTTTTTCCATCCCCAACCATTTACAATTCAAACTTTATGTAATTAAAAAATAATTGGTCTCTGAAATGCTGCCAACTCTGCAGTAAATATTCCAGCTATTTTGCAATGTGACTACCAGAAGTTTTGAAATTAAATGSTAAAATCGCATTTATTTGAAACTCTTGAAATATCTTAGAGTAGACTAAAATGGGAATGCAGAAATTGGACTAATGGGTGGGGAGGCAGGGAATCTTGCTCGTCTAACAACAAAACCCTATCAGTAAGCTCGGCTAGAACTAGGAATAGATTAGAATCACACAGTTCATGTCTGATCCTGACTTCCTCAAAGCTGTCTAGTCAGGGCTTGCTTCTGAAAATTTATAGGGAATTATAGGACTGGAACTCAATTCATTCTRCATTCAGATTATTTCTAAATGTGATATTATTTCAGGTGAGAATAACCTTGTTTTCACAATTTGTGTACAAACTAATGAAACATTTACTGTCAAATATCTCACTTAAGTTTTGTGACAAATTTTGCTTTTCATTATAATTTAATCTTTAYCCACATGCAATTATCAAAACTACAWTTATTCCTACAGAAAGCAAATGCCTGCAACTTTTGGCCATAGGTRTCTTGGATTTCCTTGGAATAGACAGTTTATTTCTTGTAAGGAATGATATTTGCTGCCACCTTCTGGATTTTGTATTGCACGGCTGTGAGTGCAAAGTTGGCCCTGTTTTCTGACCTTTCCACCTCAAGAAGTGGTACCATCTCTGCTTCAGAACTGGTTTGAGACAAATCTTTGTGCCTAAAGTGTCTCACACTTCAGTGCAAATGTCTCTGTGTGCATTCACCCCGAGAGCCTCATTGAAGGTTCAATAGGAGCACCACGACTTCATTGTTCCAGCCCGATACCCTGTGGGGCAGGAGGGCTTTTATTCATTCCTACAAGTATCTGGTGTGTCAAATCCTAGTGCAGACCCTATTACAGCGTGCTCCATGGCAGTATTCCAAAGTTTAGTTTGGGTCTTTAAAAGCTACCTTGAAGCAATGCTAATGRAGTTGGAAGGTCAGCTATCCCAAAGCTCTGAATGCAAGCACCATTGCCCAGTGCTGATTCATTTTGATTAAACTTCAGGACTTCTGTGCTATCCAGTGCCATTTCAGGGCTTCATTTAGGAAATATTAGGATTTCTTCATTTGGGAAATCTTAGGAAATATTAGGATTAGTAGTATATTGTGCAAAAGATGCTTTCATTGTTTGGAATTCATAGCTGCTCCCGGAGGATTCCCTTTCTGGAATTGCACCTGGAGATTGCMATCTGTTAACACCCACAGAGTGATGTTTAGGATCACATTCTATGAGAGAGTAACTGGTGCATGTGTTTGTGGACTCTGGAGGTGCCCTGAACTGGACACCCAAGACTACAGAGTGTCCTGGTGTCAGTGCTGCTCAATTAGTGCATTATTTAGTAATTAGGTAGAATGCCACAATGTAAAGATGAACTCTGGCTTCTGAATTACTTGGGTGAAAACAGCAAAAATCCATAAGGAAATAATTCTGTATGAAGGGCACTTTTTGAAGAGTGTGCATTGAGTAAGGAATGGTGCTGAGCATGGAATGATGTCTAGACAAAGAATCAAAGAGCTGTTTGGCTGATGGGCATCCCTGCCTTCAGTCCCACAGCAAAAAGAGCAAATATGATGTGATTACAGATGTTCTGGCCACACAAACACACAGCGAGGTTGGATTAAGGTGCCACTGGCAACAAGAATTCCAAGTGCCTCACTTTGCAATCCAAACARTAGTGTTTAATATTGTTTTTCTYATAATTCTRTATACACAGTGTCATGTGCTTGCAKCAGTACTACTTCAGTACTCAAGGRAGAAAACCAAGTGTACCCAGATGGCAGATATTTTGCTTTTCCTTGCAGTGTAAAGCCATGTACCCACAACCTGCATAGCAAGGATGTGAGAAGTAGCATTCTCACAAATCAAAGAAAAAATCTCTAGCAGCTATTGATGTTGTTTTGGGGGAAAAGAATTTTTCTTTTAAAACCAAAATATTTGTCCGTAGGTTTTTACTGTATGGAAACCTTTGCTTCTAATATARATGTGCTGAATTATTTGCTTCTCAATCTGTTAAAACTCACACCAAAATTGAGCATTGTGCTCCATATAACCTTTTGTAATCCAATATGTGCTCCTGTGATTGGGAATGTATTTTACTTCTGTAAAATGTTCCTCCTTTTCTTCTGTTTGTGGTACATTTCTTAAAACCATTTCAGTCTGCTGTTTCAGATCTAAATGAAAACATCAAGAGAAACTCTCAATCTCTTCAACAGTTCAGTCTTGACTCCTATTTAGAAATAACCTGGTTATTTTCATAGCATATTTTAATTGTCTGGAGTTATGAGGGGAGTTTCTGGTTTAAGATTTCTGTCTCAAAAGCAGACAAAAGGATCAGGATTCTTGTTTGAAAATGCTCTTTTTACATTAATGTCCCACACAGGAAGCCTTCATCCAGACAGTCACTCTGTAAACTCAGTAGGTTATTTTTCTCATAGCTGAGTTTTCTCAGGCTAACAGAGTGTGCAGTTATACCACCACAGATGCTCGTACAGGTTTCACATGCATTGCAATTAAAAATTTTGTTGAGATTATTATAATCAGGAATAGATTTTTCCTTTAAATGCTGTAGAGGATCTGGGGACTGGATCAACACATAAAGAAAAAGYCTTTGCCTGCCCTATATAAGGATGCAAATATTAAACCCATGGGAATACTGTCACATGGATTGTCATATCTTGTGAAAGAAGAGTTCAAGTCTGCATCTAAAATAATTTTGACAGAGCTTCAGGATTTTTCCAACTTTTTAAATCATTTGCATAAAAACCTAAAGTGCTTCCTTTAGCAACCAGCCTGAAAACTATTTGTCAAACATAACTCTTGGGTGATTCCAACTCCTCCTTTATGTAATCATATGCAAAAGTAATGTTTACTATAAAATCAGACCAGTTGTGGTCATGGGTTTTGCGAAGTCATAATGGTGGCACCCATGTGTGCTGTGAAATTACCAGGGTCACATATTTTCCCAAGAGATCTACCAGCAGTGAGTTCATTCAGAGCTTCTGAATCCACAGRTTTTTGAAGATCTTGTCAAGCTCCTTCTTCATAAGGCCTTTCCATTTGAAGCAGAACAGAGTCATTCTGAAATACCATAATGCCAAGCTGTGTAATTAAGATTTGCCCTTGCTGTGCCAAAGCACCAAAAAAATCAGTGGAATCCCGGGTGTTTGACYTCAGGTAAAGAAAGTTGCACCATGTAAAAAGACTGGAAGAGTGAATCTTTTTAGAACCAAAGGGTTTGGAATTTTAAAGCTAGCAGATCCTGGAAAAAAGAGAGGAAAAAGATTTTGCAAAGAGTTAGTTGTGCCATTTCCCTGGTATCCCCCTGCCTCACAGTGTACAGAGCATTCCCCACTCCAGAACGGCTGGAACAGCAGGACACGATGGTCAGGTTGGTCCTTTGTTGAGGTATCATCCTGGATGCTTGATAAGCAATGCTGCTCCCAGATCACATTACCTGCTGTGCAATTCTCCTCATAACTGCTCATAATCTTTCATCAGAGTTTAACCAAAAAAAAATTCAACAAAAGTCTGGAAACAGTCAGCCATCTCTACATGCAAAATAGGTGAACCCCTCTTGCTGATTATTCTTTTACTTTCAGTACTTCAAAATCCTCTGACAGGTATTTTATCCTGTGTGGTCACTGTTTATTTGTAGAGTTTTCYGCCCACAGCTCACCTCCCTCTAATCCCAGTAGCCTTTTCTCTCCAAATTGCTTCTCTGCCATTTAGCACCAATTTTTCTATCTGAACCACACACAAGTTACACAGTTCCCAATTTTTTCGAGCCTGCTGAYACCTCAACCTCTTAGCATGTCTTTACTTCAAAGAAAAATTTCTGTGAATTCTTAACATTCAATTTACAACATATATTTGTAACAACACCCTGTGAAAAAGAAAACAAAGTCATTGCTACATGATAATTAAATGTGTTAAGAAATACTTAAATTCCTCTTTTAATGTGAACATACTGGAGGTATTGTTGTTATGATGGCTTAAAATTCATTGTTAAATAYGCTTCTATAACAAACATGACAATTGCATCTTGGCAGCCCTGTCATATTATATAAAATAATTCTAATAGCTTTTTCAGAAAACCATTCGCAAAAGCTCACTGCCCTTTCAAAGTGAAATTTCAGATGGCTCCTCTACACAAACCATTCATTTCCTTGACATTTCAACTACATTTGACATTATCTTTAGCTTTTCATCTGGACCCATGACAATGAACAGCTCAGCTTTCCTTGAAATATCTGCTTCACAAGAGATTACATCTTGGATAAACCTGTTACTTTAGGCAGATCAGTGTTCTGCAATATTAATAAAATATTGATAAGACTTACCTGATTAGTAAGGAGCCTTGAAGCAACTTGGAGCCAAGCCCCGTGCATATAGAATGATGTGTATATAAGAATTGAGTTCAGAGTCGGGCTTAAATAGGATTTTCAAAAGATCTGAACTGTGTTTTGTTAAGAGTACTAATGTCATTGGGGCTTTTGGTTCTAAGTCTTACTGGTGCTTTTAAAATCTTTCTGTCATTGTTCTAGGCTATATGAAATACTTGCATTTGAGTCCAAATGTGATAAAAATTCCAGTTTTTAGCATAGATGTAATTCCTAAGCTCCTGTGTCTCATAGCCACAGGTACCAATATCAACACTTGTGGTGAAAAGACAAAGCTGCTGAAAATCCCCTCATTAAGGAATATTCTTTTGGTGATGAGGTAAACAAGTACAGAAGTGTGATTRTAATTTACAGATGTGCCTTACAGGAGGAGACTAAGCAAAAATATGGCAGGCAATATCAGGCTGATTGGATTTTTGTGTCTCTCACAGCAGGACTTACCTTTGGTGGGCATCTTTATTCCAAGTACATTCTGGTGTCTTAAATTCTACCTGAAATAGTGTGTGCAGATTGAACTTGGAAAGAGGGGGAGAAAGGAGGGAGGAAAGGGAAGGGGGAAGGGGAGAGGAAGGGGAGGGAGGAGATTTCATGTTAACAGGACAGGATAGGGAATAGGCTTTCCCCAAAAATATACTGGCAACCTGGACATGGAAGTGAAACAAAAAAACAGCAGCCAAACCAAAGAAAAGTCGCAAACAGGCAGAGAGGAAAGGGACAAGTTTAATGATAGAAGAAAWGTACAGATATTGACAGTGGAAAACAGGTAGAAAGGAGATCTCCAAAGGACTAAAATATTGCTACTTTGTATTTGCACATAAATTCAGTATAAATACTTCTTGAGTTTTCCAATTCCCCCCTCCCCCCACACCCCTTCCAATTTCTTATAATTTTTTTGAATTTTAAGGGGGAGATAGACCCCTTGGTTATTTTCTTCTATTTCAGTCAGTATGCCAATCTAAAATTTGAAGAGGAGAGTAGAATTTTGGAGGTCCAAAATTCAGAGGAGTGTTTTTTATTGGCTTGATTAGAGCTTGATTTCAGCCTGCTTTCTGCACGTGCAACCAAATGCATTCTTCTCRCCTTTGATTGCACTTTGAGTTACCATGTCGGGACCAAACTACGGAGATTTTGTTCATACTTAGGAATGTTTTCTTCGTCAAGATAGATATTTCTACAAACCCTGCTATGATAGAAAAGGTCCATAATTTGGTCTTTAACTAGCTGAATGATAATTTAAACAAATATATCAACAGATTCTGCTGCCTTTTTTCACAGCATGATGTTTTAATCCTTAGCTTCACACCTGGGATGGATTTTGATACCCTTACTTGTGAGAAACAGCACCTTGTTTCAGCCCTAGCACCACTGATGCTGATGGAAGCCATGCTAAACTATTCAAACAAGCCCCTTGATTTCAGCAAGGCTCYGTAGTCACTGCAGAGAATAAAGCACATTTCAAGACCACAGGCTCTTAAGAATTTTCCACAGTAGCAGTATTTCAATCCTCAGTCCTCAGTACAAGTAAAAGATAAAAGTATAAGACCAGAGTAAAAAGAATTAAAGTGGGAAGAAGCACTGTCAAGGCCSAAGTGAAAATAATAAAATGTGTACAAGAGACCAGTAGGAAGACATGGTCATAATCATGATTTACTGTTAATTTCTGTGGCACAGAGTGCTCTGGGAGCAAGAATCAGCACTCTACTCTATAGGCAGCCCTCCAGTTCTTAGGCACTGTGCTTTCTCAAGAAACTGATGTATTACATTGCAGCTGCAAAACCCAGCTCATCTCTATGACTGCTCAGTAATTTTGAATTACAGGTTTCTCTCACACTTGCTGGGTTCAAGGCAAACTCTAGCTAAAATTAGGCTTGCACCTGGGATGTGAAATTTCCCCAAAATGGGAAATTTTAACCATTTGTCCAGCTATCTTTCCACCTCTTTTTAGTCTTCATAACACTCCAGCATCTCTTATAGCACATTCTCTGTGAAATCACAGAGGCAATTGATGATTTTGGATCACAGCTGATCCACATAGCTTACAAGCTAAGCCCCTGGCTGATCAATCAGATTCCTGTGGAAGGACCTTTAGGCCAGGACAGATTCTGGGTGAATTCTGTGGGGCTCTGTGCAGGCCAAAGGTCTATCCAGTTGTATTCTGCTGGTGATCAGTCAGAGTCTAATACTGCATCTATTTTATGCTATGTYAATAATACATATTGCTAGTAGTTAATAAGGCACTTCTTTAAAAAAACCCATCAAAGTCCCCAAATCCCTCAGCAATTAGAACACAGTTGGGGAGAGGGACAGAAAGAAAGCTGTTCTCTATTAATCTGACRCATCAGGAATATTGCTTACTGTTTCTGTTGTTGTAGTCCTAAAGCAAAAACCTAGTGTCCTGCTCACTTCATGCAATGGTACCTCTTCATTTCAGGATGTCATGTCTMTAAAGCACCCRATAAAATGCATAAATGTGCTAAAATCTTTATCTATTTTGATTCCTTTAAAAAGTTCAACTATTTTGGACCCAGATTTGAGGTGATACATCTGACATTCTTAAGTAGGCTAAGGAATACCGCTGGCACAGTCTGTGTGCCGGGTGACCACTGCAAGCAAAACGGACACTAAGTTTCAGCTACCAGGTTTACTCTCGAATAACCGATGGCTTCCACACCTGTGCAGTGACGCCAGCTTTCTTGGCTGAAAATTTTGGCCTCGGAGCAGTAAACAAAGAGGACGTGGTGGTTTCTGGCTTAGAAAATGCCGAGTAGCCTGTGGGTGAATACGATTCGTTTCCTGGGAGAGAGGCGTTTGATGGGAACGARGGTTGGGAACCGTAGGCTGGCACGGAGTACACTGAAGAAGGCCGGGCTCTTGTAGGAGAGCCAGCACCAGGGGGAAGGTAGCTGGGTAAAGGCAGTGTTTGCTTTGAGGAGGACAKCTTCGATGTCTGCTTCATGGCAAGGCTTTCCTTGGGAGGCTGGAAAGTAAATAACGATGGATCGAGTTGATAAGGTTGATGTTTCATAATATCCAAAGCATTGAGGCCTTTCTTAGGTTTTCTTTTTGTGTTTTTGGTAGCAGCAGCRGCCTTAGAGGAAGGCTTGGTAGCAGCAGGAGGGTAAGACGGGCAGTGGATGGGATTATAAGCAACAGGTGGAGGTGCTCGGACATTCGATGAATATTTCCAAGAAGCTGGTAAAGATGGAGTTGGAGATGAGGCTCGTGCCATGTTTGCCTGCACAGTCTCTGAATCCACCACGTACTTCTCCATTCGGGAATGCCTCCTGGCAAACAGTTGTGCTCCTTTCCCACTCATAGCCGGCGGCATCTCRAAGGGAGGCTTTGTTTCTCCAGCACTTGGGGTGACTGGTGTTGACTTGGGGGCAAGATTCGGACTCGCCAGGCTGGCCTGAGGCCCTTTGAAAGGACCAGCAAGGTCAAGAGTGCTTGGGGGATGGATGGGAGAATGAGGRTACTGTGGGGATTTGGGCGGTGCAGGATACGCTGCCTGAGGTGACGCTGGTGCTGGGAAAGAAGGAGGCTTGTTAGCAGCTGCAGCTGAAGGTGACCAGACTGGTGAAACTGGAGTACCAGCAGAAGGAGACACCTTGAGTGAAGGCTTTGGAGCAACGGGAGGAGGGGCCTTTTGTTTAGCTGCTTGAGGCTGCATGAAATTGCAAGCTTCTGCTCCCAAACTGAGGTAGTCTTCTTCGGGTCCTGACTCAAAACCAGCTCCAGYACCTTTTTTGCCCTCTGCATTGTGTACAAGGGACAGCAGGGCAGGATTAGGATTGAYTTTGGGTGCATCTTTGAAATTGAACATAGGTTTGGAAGTGCTTCTTCTCTTCGCCTCTTGCAGTATCCCAGTTCTTTTGGCTGGCACGGCGATCCTTTCGTCCCTGGACGCGATGTGTTCTGTGGGCTCGCTGGYTGCCCACGCGGCCGGGGCAGCTTTGTTGGCCACAGGAGCTGAGACGGGTCTGTAGAAAGCCTCGGCTGGTGGGCTGACAGAGCAGTAAGGAGGTGGTGCTGCTGCATCTGAAAGGGGACTGGTAACATTTCTCACAGGTGAAAATGGTGCAGCTGCTCGGTTTTGAACYCCAGAAGTGAAGGGTTTTGCTGTTTTATTCAAAGATGCTGCTTTTTGAGCTCCAGAGGACTGAAAAGAGAGGTTTGTGCTTGGTGCTAGGCCAAAGCCATTTTGTTGTACCATTTTGCTGTGATTCTGGCTCACGTCTGTGTAGCTTTTGCTCACACAGGTCTGCTGTCTTGACATTTCCTCCTCTTTTGATTGATAGACTGAAGTGCTCACTTGCTGGAAGTTCTCTGTCGTGGTGGTTTCCCTGTGCTCCTCTGTCTGCACTGTGCTTGCCTTCATCTCCTCTTGCTCCGCTGTAATCTGATCCATCCTCTGCCGTCTCTTGGCAAACATGAGGGCCCCTTTGCCTGTGCTGTCTGCAAGYGTCTGCATCTCCTCTCCACTTTTTGTCTTCTTTTCCACCTCGAGCAGACCACTGTCCCAGTCAAACGTCACGATCTTGCCGTCCTTGTCAATATCAGAAAAAAAATCTTCATCTAATTCCGACTCGCTTGTTGCAAGCAAACTCACCTCGAAAGTGTTTTCCTTGTCCCCCTCTTCACCTTCACCCTCTTCACCTTCGTCCTCGTAACGTTCTAACTCCCCAGTCCCGTAGCTGACTAAAGTGTATTTCCTCGCCCTTTGGCGGCGCTTCTTGAACATCAACACCCCCTTGGAATTGGGGTTGGGAGCTGCCGTCAGCAGCAGTGCAATACTTTTACATTTAGATTTGGCTTCTTTGACCTGCTTCTCCGACAGGCTCTCGCTTCGTCGGAGCCCTGTGGAAAGAATCAAAGTGCACATTTAATTTCACGCAGCCTGCAAAATTACAAGGAGACTAACAAGTGAATTTTCCTATACTGAAATTTACCCCTTTTCCCATATTAAAACATTTGTTTTGTATGGAAAGTTCATTATACTCTGGTTTTTCTCACAGTATCGGCTGCGTTGCAAATTCCATACTCGGCGCTCCTTAGACTCACACCCATGCAAGTTCAAAGGCAATACCACTTTCTTTAGGACTCTCTTAGTTTGACAAGAACATTATATGYGACTATTTCAAGCATTCTTAATTTTTATTCCCAGCACTAACAGGCAGGTGATATTTCCTCATTTATTCGTTTTCTGGTCTGGTATTTTCCAAGTATTTGGCCGTAGTTCCTAGGCTTACAGCAGCCATTCCCAGCCAGCCAGGCCCATGATTGTTTAATATGTGAGGTCAAATGAAACTGAGCATATTCTTTTGGGCAGTGGTAGCAGCTTCTGCCATTTATGGRTTTATTTTATCCTTATAAAATTGTGAATTTACTAAAAGTCAGTATGCTGCTATGTATTTGCTATTTGAAAGCACGCATCCATCAAAAAAGGCTTACACAGA
Organism: Malurus melanocephalus; assembly: GCF_030028575.1. NCBI lineage: Eukaryota > Metazoa > Chordata > Aves > Passeriformes > Maluridae > Malurus > Malurus melanocephalus. The sequence goes on along the minus strand of NW_026623875.1, from coordinate 116,777 downwards.
AAATATTAGGATTATCTTACAGCTTGGAAGATGGAGGAGTTTGGTCATGATACTCAATGAAAGMAGGTTTCAGTCTTTTAACAAGTGTTACTTGCCTGAAATATAATCCAAAGCTCTGTAAGGTGCAACAGCTATGAAATGTTTATTTTGGAAATGTGGCAAGAGTGAATACACATTTAAGGCCCGGATCAAGGAAACTCAACTAACTTCCCAAGTGTATTCACTATAGTATCAATGACAATATTTCTGAAAGTATAAACTGCTGGTTACGTGGAAGAGGARCAGAGGCAGCTGTAAATCTGATGGGTGCCCTGGACACCAGTGTGACTGCTTCCTTGTTGTGGGACATGGAGCATGTGCCTTATGGGGCAGCTCTAGTCAGGTGGTGTCCCTGTTGCTTTTTCTTCCTCATACTCTACCACTGAATCTCATGAATGACAGCCTCATAGTTCCTCCCTTCAAAAATTCTGCAATTTAAAGCTATTCCTGGCTAAATCAAGTCCCTTCCACTTGGTTTCTCAAGAAAAGACATGTCTCTGATATAAGAAAATAGARCAGTAAATTATTTAGTATCTTATGCTAGCATAAATTAAACAAACTTATTAAAGAAAGCCATGCCATGTTTTTTCTAGTCATGATCCTTTTAGCCATGTCAGTAGATGGAGTCTGATACTTCTCCTATTAAAGACAATTGGAGTTTTGCCATTATGCCAAATGACAGCACAGCTGGACCAATGGTTCTCACAAGAATTTATAAAAGAGAAAAGAACATGGCATCCCAACCAGCCATTTGTAATATTTTATTGTTGGAGAGCCAAGTCACAAAATTCTTAGCTCAGTCCTTTGACAGTCCGATTCCTCACAATATTCACTGAAGGTATTTTCCACACCTATGGGTTTTAGAGTGCTACTTGTTCAGGTAAATATTATCTGATCGTTATTTACTGAGAAAATTTCTGTTAAAGAACTCAAGCATCTACAAGAAAAGTGATTCTCTAGTTTAAACTTAAATATTGCATTATAACTTTTATTTTTTCAGAAAACATGCACAGTATTTGCTGCACACAGAGCCTTCCCTCTGCTTGGCAATTTGTTTGTTCTAATGTGCAGATAGGATTTTAATAATAATAATATTAAATAATAAKAATGTAAAAAATKGTATAKATTAAATCAGYGGTTCCTACAGATAAWGRCCTGCCAGTKATTTAGAAGAGACTGAGATTTTCATAGTTGACACAGAAAAAGGACAAAACTTGTGTTGTACTTGAGAGAAGAGTTTGAAATGTAAAGAGTGCTTAATTCTTTATACTTTTGCCTTTTCAGACAGGCACTGCAWGTAATTCTCTAAGAAATGCAGACACAGTCCCACAGTTGGTTGTGACTTCGCAGCCAAAATCCRAAGCATGTGCACTTTTCTTTAATACTTCATTTAATATGCCCAAAATATGYGGGTTGCATACAGACACTTCAGCATAAGTAACTGCCTAATCCATTTGCCAATGAGACACAAATGGTTATCATGCTAAAAATATGCATCCAGAGGAATTAGCAGTGGGTTAGCAGGGGAGTTCCAACACTGCATATGAAATAGTTTGTTGYTACAGTATCTCACTGCACACATTCAAGCACCTTTGACATACTGCTACTAAATCCCCAGACAGGATTCTTCACATTGTTGGGAAGGAGCAAGCAACCAATAGAAAGGTCCCAGAGRAATAAAATAACAAAGAAATAAATAGATTAATTAATAAATAATACACGTCTGCACCCAGTTAATCGATATTGGCTCCAGTGTCAAGTTTGCTTCCATGTAAAGTTCTTGGGCACATTTTGAAGCTGACCTCTGGGTYTGGGAGTCAGGAGAAATAACATGTTCACTTTACAGTCTCGAGAAGGCTGACAAAACCAAAAGGATCATGTAACAGTTATACACATGCTAGTGTCTGTCAAAATCTCTTCTGCAGACAACATCAAGCTTTGCTGCTAGCCTTTTTTATTAACTTTTCAAAGCAGTGGCATGGCTTTGGTTTTGGATGATGCAAATGACAACGCAAAGCCTTTGCTATAAAAGGAGAAATCCACAGGATTCACTTAGACATGTGCAAGCAACTTGCTCTTTTTGTTAATATTCTGCAGATTGCCTATGAGCAGGCGTTAGAAGACCAGCTGAATTCAGCCCTTTCTGGAGATGTGAGTATTTTTAGTTGGACAAAGCCATGAGTTAATTTCAAAGTGGAAGTCTACTAAGCAAAGTTATTCAGCACAGTTAAGGCATGGGTACACTCTTGGCTCATCACCAGGAGCATTGCATTACCCTGAAAAAATACACAAAGCAAGAACAGAAACTTAGTTTAAAAGAATAAGAGAGAGGGAAAGTTAGAAAACTGCAGAAAAAAAATCTCAAAACATTTTTTGTCTAATGCATTCTAAATACTAAAATTGTATCTAAAGCTCCTAAAGATGCCCTCAGGCAATGCAAATGATTAGATGGGATATACTCACTTGCGTGCCTTGCCCTGTGCTTGAGAGGTCTGTGATCCTTTTCTGAGTGCTTGCTGTCTTCTCCCTGCTCTGTGGCTTCTGATGAGATTGCAAAGGAGAGGAGGGAAGGAGGTGCTTCTGACTGCCCTCCTTCTACTTGAGAATCAACACACCCCCTTTCAGATGGAGACCTGGGCGCTTCCTGCTCCCTGTCTGAGCAGTCTAGGATCACCTCCACCCTGGGGATAGATGGAACTGCTCCTTGGATCCTCTTGACCTCTTTGCTGCTGGAAAACTGGACTACTTTGTTCGACCACTGGATGTTGCCYTCTTTCACAGCCAGGGGAACTGCGATGAGGGGGCTGCTCCCATCCTGTTGTGCATCGGGTCCTCTGCCTGAAGGGCAGCATTTTTCTGCCCCCAAGAGAGTCACAGCAGGAGCATTGGTGGCCTTGTGTGTGTCATTTGAGAGGGACAACTGCAGCTCAACCATAGCACCCGGCCTTTCTTCTGTCACCCCTCTGAAAGCAGTCTCATCTGTCACGATCACCTTGGGGGTGCCTATCACTTTAGGAGTAATTCTGTGGCTTTGCGTGGTGTCTTGTTTTGTTTCGGAAAAGTGTGWGTTGCTTTCTCCTGCTCCGTGGTGGGTCCCGCTGTAAATCTCTGTGATACATAAATCTCCATGGGGTATCTCCTGCRCTGTGTTCATTTGCAGTGTGGTGTTCTCCCTATAGTCCTCATTCCTTATGTTCTCGTGCTTCCCATTTTCTCTTTCAGCACTGAAGGTTTCATTTATTCCACCGGAGGATCTGCACATACATAAACCATTCCAGAAATTAAGCTGCTGTAAGCACAGCCATGGTAAATAGAGAATTACAAAAGCAATCTYTGTACATTATTTCCCCATCCCAGTTTATTGTGCTGCCTTCTAGCAGGTCCATTTAAACAGAAGAATTTTCCCAGAATGCAGAGGTCTTAAATAGACGCATCTTTTTATCTTTCAAAATTCTTCAACTTAACAGTTCAGTAAGAGGGAAATTACAGGACAGTGGCAGAACTATGACCCCACTACTATCATGAAATKTAGAATTGCATCATTCTCAACATCAGTGTGCTTTCAGAGACACATTTCTGTTACAGGGTTTCTAGACAAATGCGGCTGAGACTTTTGGGATGATACTTCCTCATATTTCACGTGTCCATGAAAAAATTAACTTTTCATGACATCAAAGGAGTGGTTAACTTTTGGTTCTGTGGCCACTACTGCAACTGTTTTAGGCACTGTGCTTGTATGTGGTTCCTGTCCCAAATCATTCACTCTCTAAGAAACAGAGAAGTACTAGATAAGGATTAGAGGGAGGGAAATGAAACTTGAAATACACATTCAAAGAATTTCTGTGAGGATCATCATCCTTATGTATCATGGATTAATTTAAATATTTTGGGCCTATTCCACTGATCCAGCATAAAAGGATAGTGAACCTATACAATATATCCTAGTTATTTAAAAATATATTATTTCTAGCTGAAAAATGTTATTTTTGCKTGTGAAACCTACAATATATCTCAGTGTAGCTCCTTTTCTAAACTATTAATTCCCCTGGCTCAGTTAGGCTGTTTCACTGGCGTTAGGACACCTGGTATCCTCTTTAGGTCCTTCTTTCTGTACTCTTGACCATACTATTAACTTAATTTTGAGAAGAAACCTTCTCTGTACAGCAAGACTCCAGCATGTTATTAAGAGTTTCTACTTGCTAGAAGGTAGCAAAACACATTCTCAAAAGAGGGAAGTGGTAGATGTCCTCAGTAAAGTATTAGTATCGAGTCTATGGAGATTTTTGAAACCAAAAGCAGCCATGGCTATTCTGAAACTTTGGAACCCCCTAGAGATAAAGGTTGGAAGAAGCAACAGAGAAATAAATCTGTCAGTGCACTGAAGAAACTTTAAAATCACTTGCTTTTTAAGCACGCAGCTTACTGCTTGTGGCTGTCTGGGTCTGCCTCAAATAGCACGAATGTGTAACATCCATTTCACCACATATGGGGCTTYGTAAAGGTCAGACAGATTTTAATTTAGGGAGCTCCTTGGGAGTGCTGCTGGATCTCATCAGCTGAGGCTATTTGGATGATCAATTGCACTGCTCTCAGGCACAGATAAATTACAGAAATCTGTAAACATTTCCTTGTAAGATATGGACTGGGGGCCGGGCCAGCTACATGTTAGCCTTTATTGGTAGCTGAGTGATTGTGTGTATGTGTGGCAGAGAAAGATTTCCACCTTAAAAGGCCCTTGCTACRTATGGATATACTTCTACTCTATATAGACATAAATGTCTATCCTCTGTCAAAAGGCAGAGTACTGGGTATTATTTCTTTTTTGTCGTTTTGTCAAATTCTTATTTTTGTTTCAGGCCTTYCCAGCTCACTGCAGTAACAACACCCGTGGTGTGATTCCGGGAAGGAAGCAGAGCTCCTGGAGTCAGCACGGCAGGGTTTGTTGCAGGCTCATGTTTTACTCCCTACATGGAGCATTTCATGTTGGCATGCACTGAGCACACTCCCTTCTTCCCGCTAGAAATGTTCTCTCCAGACTCAGCAGTAGCCCAGGAGCTGCTAACACTGATGTGAGAAGGGCAGGCTGGAGTTTCGGTGTCTGTCCCCTCTCTCCACGTTTCCCGATCCATCTGCTCAGCATTTGCTGAGAAGGTCAGTGAGATGCTCCCCTCCATGGCATCTGTGAGAGCCCRCCCTGCAGGGTGTCGCTTTCCTCTCATCCTGAAAACTGAGCATTTTCTGGACCCTGCTGCTGGTCACTAACTCACTGTGGCTTACAGGACACTGGGAAAACTTTTGGTAGACATCAAAGGCCAAGTAGCATTTTAAAAACTACTTTTAAAACCTAATTTTCCTCCCAGTAAGATTTGCAAGACCAGAATTAGGTCACCAATTAATGTCTGTGAAAATTCTATCCTTCATGCAAAAAAATTCAGGAAATCCAGGAGCTTTCCAATAGAAAAKATTTTTCCCTGCTAAGAAAAGATACTTAGATGTAAAGATCACCAGTGGAACTTTAATTATTCTTTTCTCATTATTTCCAGCATTTTTGTGAGGAGGCTGCTAACAAGTCACTGCTGAGGAGAGGAAGGATTTGCTTCTCATTGTTCTCAAAGGATGCTAAGACACCTCGTGAAAAATCCTTCTGGGAATAGTGCTGAGAGGGATAGTACCCACAAACCATGTGGGGAGGAAGAGAAATGTTTCAGTCTATTCTCCCATACCTGGAAAGGGTCTGGGATTTGGGAGAGATGAGCTGATGAGAAGAAATTTGAAGGTTCTCACRGTGAATTTGTTTAGAACATTTTAGTCATTTTCAGAGTGTTGAGCAACTACAATTTTCTTAAATTTCCAACAGACACCGTTTCATTCCATGAAACACTGAATTTTGTGGTCAAAACACTCTGTTTTGGTTCTGATTTTCAGGACATGCCTTGCTGTTCAAGCAGGGGCAATGGAGAGTCCCTTTCATCTGCATCATCCCGTGGCCTTCAGACAACTGAAATATCAGTTATAGAACAGCAACAGGCAGGAGTCAAAGTATGTGCAGCTATTTCCATGGCTGAAGAGAAGACAGCTGGTCAGCCACAAATACCATTCTTACAAGTGCCATTCCAATAGTCACATTATGAATTAAAAGCAGAAGAATGAAGTACAAGAGGAACCCTCAGCTGATACCCTGCTGAACCAGGAGCGAGGGCTGTGTGCTCTGGCAAAGGTAAGATATCATCAGCTACCTCAGCTGTGTCCTGGTCCTGTCACACTGATCCATTGCTCAGCCCCAAACATGTACAGACAGGCCATGCAAAACATCTGTCATAAATAAAATGAGCACTCCTTGAGAGCGTCCAGTTTTGAGGGCAGATTGTCACTTGGAACTATTAAGCACTTGAGGAATGCTCCTTTGTGCAGGTTACAGGAGCCACAAGGAATTTCACAGGCTCTGTAGACACCCCTGGTAACCAGAGACTGGTGCCTGTTTTCAGCCTCTCCAGGGACACTGCTCTGGTAGCTGTCATGATGAATCCTGATCCTTTCCTGGTCTGCCGGGGAAAGAGAGCTGCAGTAGCTCTGGGGGGAGCCTTAAGTCCTTACAAGGAGTGTGGGAGTTTCAAGTCTTTTCTTCCTCTTCTTACTGCCACTGAAGTCAGTTTAGAGTTCTTCCTGTCTGGATTCACAGTCTGGGGAGAATGTACTTTACTCTGAGTGTTTCTGGACTCAAGGTTGCAAATATTGCAAAAATTGCCACCAATTTTTTCGCAGAGCAGGCTCTGGAATAGACTGATGTTCAGTGAGCAGCACTGCTGGTCTGCTTGCAAGTTTGCATGAACTTTCTCTCATCTAAGAAACTCAAAGCATTTTCAAAGAAAACTGAAATTCGCTCTCACTATTTTACAAAGGCAGAAACTGAGACCCAGAGAGCTGTGACTTCCCCCACCTCATCTAGTGAGGTGATAACAGCTACAGAAATAGAATTCATGACTTCCAGACCCTCTCCTCCTCCTGACTAACACATTTTGCCACCCAAGAAGACCACTTGCCATGTCATCATTAAGCATATCTGTGTAACACAGYTTCTCCATCTATACAGCCTTTGTTTTTTGTAAGCCTCACTTCCCTATCTGTGGGGAATAACAACACTTCAGTGCATCAAAAGGGTGGAGAGGATAACTGAGCTCAAGGCTCTGCAGTTTGCATATATGGTAGTGGACACCTTGCAAGTATTAATACTTACATTTGGAGGCTGTACTGTTAATTCTGTGCCTGACCACTGCTGTTCAAATTATATATATTAATTCCTTTGGCTCAAATAATCCTTCTTCCCTCCGTTTTCTACCCAAGTAGGTTATAGACATTAAAAACAGGACTATCAGAWCCTTTCAGTATAAGTCTGCAAAATGAGTGTGTTCAAGGCCAGCATTTCCCAGGCAATTCACTGAATTGCACCAGAGCATCCTGAGCATTCCTGTACCTCTTGATAAGCATCTGCAGGACATCAGTCAGGCTTTCCATCAGAACGATGACTTCAGCATAGGTTAGGTCTCCACAAGGTTGGCCATTGATAGACACCACCTCATCSCCCTCACAGAGTCCAGCCTTGGCTGCTTTGCTTTTGCTGCGAACCTAGGAGTCAAAAACAAGTTCCAAATTGCACAATTAGTGTTCATTTGAAAACAGCAGCAACCGTGTCCTCAGCATATTTTTGTCTGTGCAAAAGGATCACTAATATTGATCATAAACAAATTTACAGTAAGAACAATTAATAATTTGTCTCAGTTGAGATTAATACTGTTCTGGCCARTAATAATACAAAACTTTCTGCTTTAATGAACTTGTGAGCTTGATGTCAAACAGGCTGGATTAATTTTTTTTTAAACTGGGAGACATAGAAGTATGGGACAGACTGCAATCAAGTGGTCACAGTTTAGCAGAAATACAAAAAGAAACCCCTCATTAGTTTCTCTGAAAATGAAGACTACTAAGAGCTGAAATCTGCATTGAGATTGTAAAAGAAGTGTATATAAACTCAGGCCTCTCTGGGCAGAATATCAATATCTACATGCTGGTCACTTTTTCCTTAGATTCCCAATGTAGTTTTAATCTCCAAACTGTAAACATCTGYATCCCTGGAGATCCTAAATCCATGTTTAGTCATGTGAGTAAGTGCCCTGATTTTTTAAAGTTAAAGCACAYCTGTTATGGTCTAACTTTCCCTGTTAAGTTCTCATTCAAGAATCCTCGGCAGCCAAGTTTTTGCTGTTTCTCTCCTTTTTTCACTGGCAGTGTGTTATAACCKAACACAATCTTTGTATAACAAAACCTAGACAGCTCCAACACTACTCAAGGTATGCCATACAGTTGAGTGCTATTTTTAAAGTACATATTTGGCAAAGAGTGTGTTATATTAACCAGGATACTTGCAGCAGTCTATTTTAGAACAAACATACGCATAAAAGGGCTGGCTTGGTTTCTTTCATCTCAATCTTCTACCTGTTGGTGTGAGTACTTTGGCCTTATACAATATTCAGTTGGTGATYCAATGTGTTATTGYTAATTCTCATAACATTTTCTTGAAWTTTTTTTAAGAAGTAGCATTTCTGCCACACTCACAGTAGCAGAGTCAGTCCATATCAGTCCATTCCTTCTGATACACTCCAAATGTGAGGATGGAACCACCCCATAGATTCATGGAATTGTCCCAAATAATCTGTTAAACCACAGGGCTGGTCCCTAAGATGCATTTCAGAAARGAATTTCTTTGGAGGCAGGATGATATGTGGCACAAAGAGTAAGACTGCATATTTTTCTGTGGCAGGGCCACCATATATATCTCTGCTATTTCAATTTACACATTCCCATATGTCATATTATGGCTCTTAGAGCACTGAGGGAACAGAAGCCAGTTTCTACCTTGCAGAATTAACATTTACAAATATGGAGTGGTATGCTGCTCTGTTTATCTGTCCTTAGACAAGAGCCTAAACATCCTCATGCCTTGGGAAGAAATGACAATTTGGACAGTGTTTAGAAGATTTTGCATCATATATGATCTAGGATTTGGGTTGCGATTTAGTTACTGCTTTTTTTTAAATAGAAGGGTATGCTATTGAAATTTTACAAAACATCCCAGGCCTGAATGTAAATAYTTGAATGAATGCCCTGAATGTAGATATCATGAAGAATTTTGAGTGACCATTTTTCAGCAAATCTATAAACACCCATTGTAGAAACCTGGGAACTCTAAAATAGCATAATTTCRTACATAGATTGTGGGAAGAAAACTGGTTTCTGTTTATTTATTTGGTTTTTGAGAGACTCCCTGGTAACATTCAAAAATAAAATTAAAAAAAAAAAAACAAGACAAGAGGACTGATTTTCCTTTCAAAGTTTTTAAAAGTTCTCTTAGTCCATTTTCCTGCCTTGTGAATTGTTGAGAGATCACAATTCCAAGGTATTTGGAACTTCATACAAAAAAAACTCAGCCTACCAAATTTGTCTCTATAAAATCACCTCAGTATTAACTTTTTTAATTTTTTTTTTTTAGTGTTTCTATTGGGGTAATAAAAGGAAAGAGAGAGAGCACCAAGATGAAAATGGGCAAGGGCAGGTTGTGTGGTAAATTATAGCAGGTTGCTACTTGGGTAGAATATCCCATCATCATTTTTAGCCTCAGCATAAAACCAGCTTACTCAACAGCACTTGGACTGCTTTGCCAGGCAAGCTGTAATTGTTTCTGGTTTTGTTTATTTGCCTTCACTGAAACCCACAAAAATAAATAAATAGTTTACTTATGTAAACCAAAACTGTTCAGATTTCTGGGAAAAATAATAAAAATGAATAAATAATAAATAAAGAAGACCCACCCAGAACAACAACAACAAAATCCCAAGAAGATTCCTGGAAAGAAAGATCTTCCTAGTAAAATATGTGTTCAGTGGACAGTTTTCTCTCAAAGGAGGTTTTGRCAATAAGTTTTTGAAGAGCCCACTGGGAAACAAATACTGCCTTTGGCAGCAGAAAAACAACTTGGTCACAGAGGGGACAGTAAGAAACCTTCATCCAGTTCTTGGGAACTTAAATCAAGGCATATTTGGTTGTAAAGCAGAAGGGATTCTTAYAAAACCAGTGATTGCTCTTGCTTCATTATGCAGCTTTGGTTTCTCAGGTACTTTTTTCTCCTACGCACTTGGAATTTTCCTTAGGAGGAAAAAGTGGGTTTTCCCATAAAATTTTTGAGTAGGATCTCACTACAAGAAAAGCATTAAAACCAGTGGTGTTCCACTGGTTAAAAATAYTTTTGTAATGTTTGTAATGTTTTGAAATATGTTYGTAAATATTWYCTTAGTTTTTAAATGCCTGCAGTACAGTATAACATAGCAAACCTGAGCTGGTGCTGTTAGTGCTGAGCCTGTCAAGACACCAGCCTTGAAGGGCTCCATCCCATTTTCCCCTGGTGTTGCCTGTATTGCTTTCCTGCTCCGCCTCAGTCAGAAATTCCTATTATTCAATGGACCTGAAAGCAGTCCAGTTTGTACAACCCAAAACTGTTCCATGCTATGAAACGTGGTAAATCAAGAATAACAGGGAAATTTCCTTCCAAAAATTGTATCCCTATGAAGCTAAAAAGCTGGAGTAGAAGCACCTGTTACTTGTTGTGGCTGCAAGTGGATGCACAGACAGCAACTGGGGCTCAGCTGACTGGCTGATGATTTTGGGTGCATGTCTGAGCCCTATAATAAGCAGATCAGAGTTATATTGAACCTGGTAACAAGGTCAGTGAGTTGTGGTTTAAAGTGAGGCAAATGGACTTGAGGACACTCTGTAGTCCAGCTTTTCTATTGCACAAGAAAGAATTATTAGGATATTTCATTCTCTTGCTTTTACCACTGACTTTTGGGAAGGGTGATGTCCATCTTAATCTTATCCTGGAGTTTATTCTGCAGCCAAGAGTACACACATGAATCTGGGAGGTGTGTCTGAGTGCTGTGTGTCACATGTAGCCTRACTGAGTAACCAGTCTGAGAAAATGAGCAATATGAGCATAAGCACAATCCATTTAGCCTAAAATTTTATCTAATCAAATAAGACTTAGGTAGCTTTAAAATATAAACATATTTGGACAGCAAGATTCTGAATTTAAAGCAAGCTTTCCAAACCATGAGTTATTTTCAGAACTATTCACTGATCCTTTTTCAGTGTGYCAGCAGCTTTTTATCAACAGAACAGGAAACCTTGCCATTGGATGCACTGGAAATATTCTTCCCTGCCATTTCAGTGTCCTTGCTCATACAGACACAGTAATTTCTCTCATGGAGGGGTTGCCTCTGGAAGAGCCTATTCAGCTGAATATCCTGTCTSAYTCCTGAAGCCTCATTTGAACTGTTGTTGGCCCTCAAGGGCCTAAGCTGGTTCCTGTGRACCTTATTTACATGTGTGTCCTTAGTTTTAGTYTTGGGTCTTTRGTGGCTGGCCTAGTGYTTTGCTCTGATGAAATATKTTGCCCAAAATAGCAAGGCTTACCAGGCAGAAGGGGCTTCTGTAGGTCAGTTGTCCATCCTCATTATTGTTTACTACTTCAGTTATGTCAACTGCAAACTTTACCAGCAGGGTCTTTGTGTTCTCTTTTAAAATAGTGATTAAGCATTAATAACAAAGGGCATGTCCTTTGACTGATGTTATGCCCTTATTGAATAGCGATTTCCAAATTGATGTTACCTTCTTAGACCCAACAGCTATCCTGCTTTTAAAGCAGTAATTTTTAGTACAATAGCAAACTGCCCTTTGATGTCTTGCCATCATCATCAATGCAGAGCTGTGTTTAAGAAATTCCTATTAAATAGCCCTTTTGGAAATAATTGTTAACCTAAATCTTGGGCCTACAACCCTTATTCTGTATAGTCACTCCAGTCTCATCATTAACCAATAGAGAGACATCGTTTAAATGTGCCTAGTGTTGAGATTTGTTAAATTGCTCTGTTGTATTGCCAGATATGAAATGGTAACGAAGCAGAGAAAAGAGGTGTCAGTATGCAGGAAAGCAGGAGTGGGGAGACAMTGCTTCTTCTTTTGTTGTGCATACAAATATTAAAGCAGAAGGTGTTTGATGCACTCCTTTCAAAAGTAGTATTTTCCCTAAAAGAAACAACCTACACTTCTAACATCTGATACCCTGAATACAGTTCCAACGTTTTTAAATTTTTTTAATACAGTCAGATACCTTAACTTTGACAGAAAGTATAATTAAAYTAAAAACCCAAATTAAATGGATTATGTCTCAAAATAACAATGAAGTCAACTCACTTGAATATGACCTAGTCCTGGCCATAAAAGAGGTTGTGATTCAAAGTGATTGGAAAGACAGAAGTGAAGAACTGATCCAAAATCAAAGTAATTAAAGGAAGTTTTACTCTGCTTTCTGACAAAGTGACAGATGATACTATATGCGAAAGTACACAAAATATATGTGGAGCTCAGCTTTGCCATTTACTAAGTACAAATTAGTATCACCATAATTAAAGGCCYGCCTGTTGATTGCTGCCATAAATTTATCTGGCTAATATGTTTTACTTAAATATGCTTAAAGYCAGCATAAATAAATTAATGTATTCATTACTTAATTTAATTTTATCAGACTTTAGATCATACATTCCAGAAGTTACTTTTCCCATTAACTGGTTAGCTAAGTGTTAGTCCTGAAGTTCAGGATCAGGGATCAAAGATCAGCGTTTCCAGTAGAGAGTATTTTAAAAGAAAACCAAAACCCACCAAAAAAGGCACTTCATCTCTTCTATTATAAACCCTATAGCAAAGGAAGTGGCTGGCATCTATTTACATATATGTACAAGTTATGTCACCCTAATAAAATGAACAATGTACAGTGCTTTGCTATGAGCAGGAAGCAGAAGCACTTGGAGGTRCAATAGTTAGTGTGTGAGTAGCTTGACTTGTATGAAGTTAGGGAATTAAAAATGAAGTTACAAATCAAATTAATTCAGCCACAGWTTATAAATGAGGCTCTAGGGCCTTGTTTTGCAATGGTTTTGCATGCAGGAGTCCTTTAGACAGAAAAGTAGCCTTCAGTCAGTGAGCTTTTTGGGGTTCAGATATCAAGGACTGTACAGTAAGTTAAGCCTACCTCCTAATGTGCTTGGGTTTTTTAGGGATCTCCAGATCCTTTAAATAGCTCAGAGATTCCAGGCTGGTAAACACTGCTATTGCTAAATCAGAAGAGGTGATGAARGGACAAGCTCACATCCCCTTGTTTTTATCATGGTTTCTGGGGGAGGTTTTAAGTCAGGTTTACAATGAGAACATCCAGATGTATTTCYGTCTTAACACTTTCTTCCCCATCCCCAAGCATTGCCATCATAAATTATAGTGTGAGCTGTAAAAGTAATGAGTCTGAAGGAAAAAGGTGCCCATACATGCGGAAAACTGGAAGACCTTTGTGTTCTTCTTTTTCTTTTAATGAAGAGAAAGTAATTGTCGGTAGATAGATAGCAATGAGCAGACAGGAAAGAGTCATCAGCCCTCCAGGAAAAGAATTTGAGCCAATGGCAAATTTAACTAAGAGCATAGTTGAGCAGTTCCTTGAGAGATTTTAAAAGCCATATAATTAGGAAATATTCTTGCCTAGAACTCCTGTCTGGGCCTTGCATCCACATCAATTCATTGGAAATACCAGGTTCTGGTCTAAACTGAAGGCATTTTTGGCAGCACRGGGCTCAAGCTTAGGGATTGCTTAGGGTGAGCTGCTATTGAGTGACAGTGTCATTGGCTGGAGTTGCAGTGAAATGACTTACCTGTGTGTGTGCATTCTGTGTACAGACTCCATGCTGGCTCTATGCGTTTTTCTCTTACCAAGGGCCTCTTTAGAGCTGGCACCCCAAATTTTAGTCTGCTTTCATTAGCCATGCCTGTACTTGAGCAGGAGTCTGCTGCATGATGTGGCTCGAGCTATTTSCATCTGTGCTGCCTGGAGCAGACTTTGTGTCAAGCTGATTCCAGTTCCCATCCTCACTGGACTGAATTTCTCCACCRGATAAGCTACTTTCTTTCAGAATGAGTCAGAGTAAAAGCCACAATGTAAAACATCCAGACAGGATAAATTCACTGGGATTGTGATGATGCAGCCCTTCCCTAACTCCTGTGAATGTATGGGAATACAATGAGAAGCCTTACCCCAGAGCTAACGCTCAAGTGCTGTGACTTTAGCTACTATAAATATAGATAATACGAATAGAGATAGCATGAGTACATAAAATAGTTTTCTATATTTTACCTTGAAGTCTCTGCGTCCCACTCCTTTGGGGATTGTATGTAGGATTTACACAGTAGGCTAGTGAGACAATGCAAATGCYCGTTAATTAACTGAGTTAAACAAAGATGCTTCTAAGCTGTTTCCCAAATGGYTTTCCTGAGAGGAAGCTTTGAATAATGAAGTATCTTTGACTTGTAAGGTAAGCACAGAATATTTCCTCTCACCAGTTTTTTTTTCCAGTAGCAGGATAATGATTTTGGGATTTGTACAGTTCAGCACACTCTTTTCTCCTTCTGATCTTAATGGGAACCTCCTAGAGACATCCACTGTTGTAGAGATGGCTTTCATATCTGTAAAGCTAATGATATTTCTAAATGGGCTATGAGACAAAATAACATTAGCAACATAAAAGGAGAAAAAAGTTTGTATGTTCAGACATAGTTTTGTTWCTAAATATTCAAAAAGGGTTTCCAGAAGAGGAGGTAGGATATMACTCTTTGAGTACCTGGAGATGCTGCCATTGATTATCACTAAGTTCATSATTTCAAAAATTGAACACTGGTATTATATGAAATATCATATAGTATAGTATATTATAGTAGTAGTTTATGGCAAAATATGAGATCTAAGATGCCAAGCCACATAAAACAAAGGTACTTTTTAACTTTAAAATCCATTGTCCTCAGTGCAAAGGCTATGGCTTTACTTAGCAGCTCACAGCTAAAGCAGAACTTTAATCATGGTTTGTTCGTGTGAAAATTAATGAGACATTCTTGTAGAGGRGAGATGGTACTTGCTAGTTATTGGTTTGCTTGCTGATAAACTCTGTCTCCAATCCTTCTGCTGCACTGTACCTGGATTAGTTTGGTGACTGTTGTCTCCTCCTACCCMCAGTGTCAGAAATACTTACACAAAGAGTCAGTTCTCTTCACAGTCTATTTGACAAATGCAATTTGGTACAACTTCTTGCACATTCTGTTGTGGGAGGRTTACAGAACCTGTTTGGCCATTTATATATTGACAGAGCACTTGTGCCATTTGGACCCAGAGAGCAGACTGATCTCAGTGAAAAGAAAAGCCTGCTCAAATTCCCAAAAGCCTTGCCTAATGCACTGGGGTATCACCTTACTGGCGGTTGCCTTTTTCTGGCAGRAATCCAAAGTTAGCAGCTGAAGAAGGGATGAGATAATGACCTCTGAAATATTGATCTGGTATGCTGGCGACGCAGCAGATTTCCCAACAGTGAGCTTGGGTGTACAGCACTTGAAGTCTGCTATTCATTTTGCACAACAGATCCAGTGCATAGCCTGGCTCTGGATTAACCTTTCTTGGGGTGTGTTATTGCATACTTGTAGCTGATGTGTCAAAACTAAAATATTGTGATGATTGACTTTTTTACAGTGAATTTTTACCACTGGGGAACATCTGACAAGGAGAGGGATGGTGCCATTGCTTTTCAGTAGGATAGCTGTGCATTGTCTGCTCTATTTCCATTGCCCTTTTCTTCTTACCCTGCTGGCTGTATGCTTCCTGCCTTATTTCTAAGTCCTAACCGACTCTGGCCTCTCCATAAACATTGTAGCTATGTTTTCATTTCTTCCTTCCCACTGCTCCTGATGCAGTGAGATAATTGAATTGTCAATGCTTCTTTGGGATTGGGAAAATAATGCACCTTTACTGAGTGTTTTAGTATAGAGGTAGAATCAAAAGCCTTCAACTGCAGCATAGCTTACAACCTGAAGAATAAAATTTCTGTAATGATAAGGTTAAGGGAGAATAAATAGAGATTTAAAATGTCTTCATTATCTGCCACTGAACAGTTGGAAGCAACAYGTGAAGTGCTACAATAGACAGCTCTTGTGATAAGTATATCCACTGCCTAATCTGGGGCTGAGCTCTTGTCATTGATAGACTGGAGGAACTGCAATGCGCTTGCAGTATTTGTAWGGTCCTTGTACAAGGTGTTTCCAGCAGAGAAAGGGACACATTTCTTATGGTGAGATTGCAGTCAAAGGACARGTAAATAAAAGGTAAAAAGCACAACCTGCCACCTGAAAGTACTTACCTGCTGGTGGCACTAAGAGAATTATGGTATATAATATATGTACACTGCTACAAAGAGAACATTTCTAGCCTAGACTTGTGGCTTCTGGGAGAAAGCAGCACAGGTAGGTGAGAAGTAGCTAAACCCTTCAACTTCTTAAAAAAAAGGAGAAAAAACCAAATTAGTTTGCCTCAGGTCTTTGTACTTTCCCCAGTTTAGTCCAAAGCATGTTTGTGTAATTTGATGCTTTGACTTGTGACCTTCCTTTCAGATTAAGCAACATTTGGCGGGGGGACCCAAGGGGCGTGAGGGTTTTTTGAGGTTGTAGGAGCTGGGGGGATGACTGGCTTCTTATTTAGTGACACACAGGCTATAAATCCTTCCTACTGGCAGGCAAATRAGCCACTCAGTTTACTAGTGTGCACTTTGTCAAATCCACTCATTCCTAGCTTCATATCCTGTATCAATTACTCCATTCTGTGTGGCTCCCCTGTCTCATTTTCACTCCACTGGTCACCTGCCCAAATTCTGTTGATGCAGTGGAGACAGGGAACAGACAGAGAAGGAAAGACAGGAGGGTTCTCATTACATATCTGGATTTGAGACAACACATTTAATCCTTRAAGCAAAACTACTCCAGTGACAGTTAAAATGTTTGGTAATCTCCAGTCCATTCCCTGAAATGGTATTGTTTATTTCAATCCCTTAACATTATGTCATGAGCTTGCAAATACATGTGCATGGCATATGATCATCCTCCCGAAAGGAATAGCAAAGGCAGCAAGAAGGAGCAAATGGCGTCTTACAGGTTTCTGTTTCAGTGAGGGCTGTAGCTATCACTGTCAGTGATGTCAAGGTTATCCTCAAATGTGTGCCCAGTGATGTATTTCTTGCTACTTGCCTCACTGCTGAGGCAGCAATTCAGTCAACACCAGCAGGATCATGCAGAGGTAACTGGAAGCTTTGCCTCAGTCCCAGCGGAGAAAGCAGTGGAATTGTGTTTATTGTGGGAGCTTTCTGTGTGTACAAAGCTCGGCACAACTGGGCCAGATCTCAGATTACAGAGTAGGGGGGCTTTGGTGACTGTATTAGCACAAATGAGAGAGATTGTTCAAAGAAACYAAACACAAGCATCTGGTAAAGGCAGCATCTAGATAACACACATTAAACAGTTTCTGTGTTATGCACAAACAAAATGCCCAATGCCAAATAATCTTCGAAGGAAAGCACTGTGTTCCAAGTCACTGGAGAAGTACAAATCAAACAGTGGCCCAAACTCAGCTGAAAGCTCARTACAGAGGCTGTATTCCACCTCCCATTGCTTGTGGTCATCTGTGGCTGGACTGTTCAACTAAATAAAATTCAGGATTAGTCTAACTAAAATGGGTCCTCTGTGGAAGCTGCTGGATTTATTTACCAGAGTTTCACTTGAAACTCCACCATGTTGGTCTCTCTTCAACTGGATCTATTCCTTTCGCTTCTCAAAATAAGTCAGCTAGATTCAAGCTTCGCTCCTTCCCGGGAAAGTTCTTACTAACGAGTTTCAAAATTGCCTGTTTCACTGAAATTTCACTCTTCCTTGACATTTCTCAAATTGCTTCATGTCTTAGACAGGTAGTGGACAAATTTATATTGACTAATAGCTTTAGCCATGAAATAGAGTTTTGGACAAGTGTCCCAAGACTCACAATTTAAATAAACAATCAAAGAAAGCATGCAGAATCAATTATGAGTMTTTTCATTTCCTAAKCATCCCTCATKCTTAGGGTGTAATATTTTGAAATARCCTTTAAAAACKGAGGAATCTCAGGCCTTGGTGTTGAGAAGGAAAAGCTCTGCCAAAGCAGATGAATGTCCTGTGAGCGCCAACACATAGGTTCATGTCAAGGCCTTCCAGTGTTGCCTGGCTGCTGTCCTGGACAGCTCCTGTTTTGTGATTCATCAGGAAATGTGGATGTTCAYCAGCCTCACCTCTCCCTGGTGACTCAAATAAAGCTGGCCAGGAAAGGAGCAATGATGGCTCAGAGGGTGGATGGACACCAAGGATATCCAAGCCAGCCAGGAAAGGTCAGTGGTCTAATTCTCCTCCCAGAAGAGGAGACGAAGTTTCTGTGCTTGTGCTGGAAGCCCTAATGATGGGGGAAATGGTGGCTKGAGRCTCCCAAGAGATGATTYCAAAACSWCCAGGGAATTAAGAGACAAATTRTTCCCTCTGTGGGCTTTCTCACACACTTGTGTAACAACAATAGGCAAGTTTTTGAACCTGTGCTTTTAAACAGAAAATTAAAGCCAGTAATCTGTCACAAAGATTTCCTTATGTGAGTCTCGGTTTTTTAAAGAATATATCGAGAATTTTAATCAATTTTATCAAGCTCTAAAATGGGCACAGGTGTAATGATGCAAACCTCATATAAAATTCATCTTTCTTTTTCAGTGGCTTAATCTGAAATTACTTTAGCCAAAGATAATTATCAAATAAATAGGAATAAGCATCTCTATTGCAAAGATCACTTTGCCACCCCCTTAATCCTTTCTTGTAAAGGCAGCCCTTGAGCATATATGACAACTTGTGCAGCTTTCATTAAATTGACACAGAGATTAGTATTTATGGTCTGCCTTTCAGCTCTTAAATAAAATCCTGCATAAAGTCATGTATCAGAATTCCAGTGTGGGACCAAACAGAATAGAACCGCAGTACCTTATGAGTAGAGCATGAGACTTGCCCTGGAACTGGAGGCTGAATAAACCGCTCCCAAGGCAGACTGGAATCATACCCCCATCTCCTCATTCAGATTTTAAGGTCAGTTCTCACATGTATTTCATAATTTGGAAATATCAGCACTTTCAAATTCAYGTTAGATATGCTGCCAGGGGAATATTACAGTGCTGGAAGAACTATTTTGGCATGGCAAATGGATTGTAGTAGTCAGAACACTGAGGAAATTCTGTTTTGCTCCGACAGTAACTTGAAAGCTGAGCCAGAATTCTGGTTCCCATGTCAATAGTCCAGCTGTGGCTGCTGCCCTTGCACAGTTGTGTCTGAGGCCAGTCTGACACGGAGGTGCTGAGCTCTGTTTAATGCTCCTGGACTTAGTGCTCCCAGGAATTAGATCTCCTATTCTTACAGTCTCCAATTCAGGCATGCTGGCAGAGTTGGCTTGTTCTGTCCCTGCCTTTAGTAAGAGCAAGTTGTCAACATCTTCAAAAGCCAGATGGAGAGGATTTGTGTCCCCCCTGCCCTTTCCTTTCCGTGTATTCCCAAGAGGAATGTCTKCCTGAAAACTGGAAAACCTGCTACCCTGGTGTGTGAGATTTCTGTTTGTTTGTTTTCATCTGTCCTGTTGTCCTCAGTGCAAGTGTTGGGCTTAACTCGGGATATCTTKCCCAGTCAGGCAGTCTGGGAAAAGCTGGCAGTTGTGTCTGGGGGCAGCAGGGGTAAAGAAAGAGTGTTATTTTTGCAGAGCTGGAAATCCAGCACCTTTTGCCAGTGCTGCATCTTTTTTTATTGCTTATTTCTAAGAAGGTATTGCTGCAACAGTACCGGCTCCAAACAAAATCTTGTTTGCTCAAAGTTCACAGCAAGATGGGTCGTGCATTTTGGACATTTGTGGGACACTCGTAAAGGAAATACAGAGCACGCTTTCCAAAAGCTTCAGCTTGAAATGCAACAGTTTCCTTGCTGCCCGGAGCTTCAATGTCAAAGAGATTTCTATTTTTAGAGAGGGATTCTACTCAAAGAGCTATATAAGGCTGTGCTGGGGAGACCATTACTTTTTTAGTGGGGAAGAAAAATTCTGTGTAAAAGGGAAAAATACAAAGATATTCTGAGTCGGTTGCCTTTTGTGAGTGAGAAAGAAATGAGATGAAAACTGAAGACTCAATATTTGTTTTTCAATATTCTCATTTCTTYCAAYTTCTTGAAACAAGTGCTTTAGYCRTTAARAATAGACAAGGCTCTTGATGAGGARTGATGATGCAAGRGGCAAGAGATAGTTCCAAGCAGAGTTTGGTGCCAAAAACCAATTTGCTGTGTTAACATGTGATAACACTAGGAAAACCCAAAAAATAAACATAATTTCCTTCATGGGGAAATTAAGTAAAACTTGATGTTACAGATTCAGCCTTTACAAGTACAGTTTTATTATCCTGAGTAAAAAGTGCCCCTAAGTTGAATGGGTGCTGCAGCAAAGCTGTCAGAGACAGTGGTCAGTTGGCCTCAAAAGAGTGGTCACAGTTAATAGCAGGAAAATGGAAGAGTATCTGCAGTTCTGGCTTTGCTGGAGAGCCTTCTTGTGAAGCCTGTTTTTTGTCACATAGAATCATCCAGGAAGGATCTAACTCAGTTAGTCTTAATCTTTGGGTTTGTGTTAAGAGATAGGAAAAAGTTCTGTAAAGAATTGGATGAACCTGTATTCTCAATTAACTTTCTCAGTGTCATTTCTGCTGCAGTTTGGACAGGAACTGTTGGGCTTTCGGAGGCAGCCCAGGAAACACGGGTTTTAGCACCTGTTGCCAATSACAGCACAGCAGCTGGGGACAATATGGTTTTGCTTGAATAAGGACAAGATGAGGTAACAGAACTAAATTAAGGACAGTGGGTCCACTTTTGCCATATTCCAAAACAACTCCCGTGAGGGATTCTGAACGGGGGACAAGGCTGAAGTGATGCCGTTCTGAACTTGCCTGGTGTTTCTATTTCTGGTTTGATGTTTCTGTTTAGCCGTGCCGTATTCTCTTTAGCCTCAGGTGAGTGGAATTGGGGCAGATGAGTATTCGGGCACAGCTGGGTCTTGTTGCGCTGAGCTGAGGGGCTGCACCTGAGGGAACGAACCGCGGATGGGATGGGATGGGATGGGATGGGATGGGATGGGATGGGATGGGATGGGATGGGGGGGAGCGGCCCCGCTTCCCGCGGTTTTTCACGGTCTTGCACTGCCCCCTGGCGGACACCGCTGAGAACCGGCCCGCCAAGAGGGAGCTGCGGGGATTGTGAGGGCTCATTCCTGAAAAACCTGGGGATCTTGGCCGGAACGCTGCTGTACCGTTCTGCTAGAGGCATTTTGTGTTGACATATTCGCTTCTGGAGCGGCTCCGCGCAAAGCAGCCCCTCACGTTTCACAGGAATCGAAAGAATCTTTACCCTTTTCCCTCTGATATGCCTGTGCCATCCCCTGAGGAAGCCCCCAGGAAATCTCCCCRTGGCGGCCCCCTCTTCCTTCCCAAATGCTGCCGCAAAGGTGCGCTCCTCACCCGATCACCCCGACAGCGGTCTCCAGGCAAGAATCCCAAACTGTCTTTACACAGTTCCTGGTGAGTTTCCTTCTAGGATTAAATAAATCCCCACTCTGTGTCCCGGACAAACAACTGGTTGAGGGTTTAGTAGGTAATGCTGGCTTTTGTTTGCTGTGCGTTCAAACGGCAATGAACCTCTCCCCTCACTTTCTTATTTCAATAAACCAAACAATTTTATGATAGTGAAAAGCCATTTCTTAAAATGTTTTGCCTGTGGTCAATCATTTATCTTAATGTATTCACAATTAACTTCCTTATTATGACTTACACTAAACTTTTCATGCTCCACTTGTAAGATAATGTTCTGCCCTTGAATTTGTTTTTATTTTGTTTCTTCTGCCCAGTAGATTATAACTCGTAATTGCTAAAAAAATTAAAGCTTCGATTTAATTTACACTACCTTTTTAATACTTACATAAACCTATTACATAGCATTTCCATTTATAAAATGTAAATACAAATGTAATAATATACAAATACTTATTCCAAGGTGATAATAAAGGACTATAAGCACCAAGATTCACTTTTGGACGTGAGAAAGAGAAGTATTAACTAAAGCAAGATCTCTTTTCTGTTTGATTACAGCAAATTATGTAATCCTGCACTGCTTGACCTTTTCCTGCTACACTGGCTGTGTATGTTGAAGAAAAAAGTTGAAAGACCTGAAATTTTGATCCTCATTGATTGATCATCTAAAATGGTTAGTACAAGGACACATATTTGATCACTTATATCAGTTTGTATTTCACCTGCAAAGTGTTTTTTTATTAACTTCAAAATTGCGATGAATGCCATTTTAAACTGAAACTGCAATTTTTTTTCCTTAGCTTTTTTTCCAATGTCTGTCTCTCATGCCCCTCTAAATAAGCACACTTCTGTTTTCTGTTCACAGTAGTCTCTAGTCATGTCAGACAATAACATATTCTGCATATTAAAAAGTCTTAAAATAATACAGTGAACCCAAACTCTTCTGTAAGAAAAAAAGCAGCATCTTCTTAATGAAATGCTGCTGTAGGAGACAGATGGGATTAAGCAATACCATTGTGCTCTAAACAAACACCCTCAGTCTGTAAATCATGATTGTACAATGATTTYCTCAGGCCTCCTCTTATTAGCTTAAAGTTAACTCAGCAGCACAGAATGCACAATGTTACAAAACCCAGCTGCATTGTGCCTGTGTTTGTACAAGCCTGAATTCAGTTAAGGATAAAGATTTATATGAAAAGCCACCAATTTCCAAAATATTTGTAAACATCTCATTACTTCTGAAGTTCTTTTGTGTAGCTGTTTTGAAGCATATTTGCTGCAATACTTGTCCTGAGGGTCCAAGAAAGAAGTAAGCAAACTGCATAAAAGAAATAAGATTGAGGGAAATTGCTAAATWGTTATTTTTCTCTTAAGTACTTTTAAGTATTGTCTGGTTGTATGTGACCATTTGTATTTATCATTAAAACTGGATATTTAAATACAAAGAACACCAGGCAAATGTGGGTTGGGTTTTTTGCCTTTTACCTCACTACTCTTGCTTTCTTGTTTTATCAAAATATATGATATGAATTGAATGGGATTATCATAAAGCATGCACATAAAAGCATAGCTGATGCTGTTAAAATTGTACTTTGACAAGTTTAACCTTTATATCTTTATAAAATTGATGGATTTTTGAAATATGGGAACTATTCTCTTGTCTTTAATACGGGGGTCATATTCTTTTAAAGAAAACTATACACCAGAAATCTATTTTTACAAAAGATGCACAAAACCAGCCCGGAGTGTAGAGTACATCCTGAGCTGCCTTTCTTCCTCATCTGTTTCTCTTGGCAAGTTACTGTGATCCCCACAGCGTGTCAGGCTGCACTGTGACGCTACTTTGTATATTTTGACTAGAGTGAGAAGTGCTCAACAGGCTGTTGAATTAAGATTTGCACATTTTCAATGTGGAATTATACTGCTGGAATAGGCCTGATAATATCGTCACCAGCTGCTGTCTGGAGATAAAAATATCCCTGCCATTTTCACTTTGTTACTGCCYCTGCTACCATTGTTACCCTTCCTGGCAGTTCAGTAATTTAAGTACCATTGCATCGTGCCATATCTTAAMTATATTAAATATTTATGTGCAGTTCACAGGGGTTTCTTGCAGTATAGTCTATGACATGTTGAACACTCCCCTGCATGCTAAGCACAGTTAAATTCTGGATTTATATCAAGGTTGCTCACCACCAGAGGGCCCAAGTCTCTCTTTAAGCAAGCTAGATTATGTGTTAAAAGTAGGCTTGTGGAATTTGATCTGTTTTGATAATTACTGATATTTTTCTTTGCTCCTGTTGCTTAGGTGCACACGCATTTTGTGCCCTTTGGACAATGCAATATAATATAGCTTTACTTTGATGAGATAGAACAAAGATCTTAGCGTAATTGAGTATTATTTTAGTAGAAAGCTTTGCTACCMCTACAAAGTTTAATTCTCCTTGTCAGGTGAGACTGCTATTTTCTGATTACAGCTTGCCCAAGTCAGGTGGTATTACAGATGGAGTTAATCTGTTCGCTGAAGGCTCTGTACTAATCTTACAGCAGAGGGCAGTAAATCCACGTGTAAGAAAAATGAAAAGGCCTGTACATAGAAAAATAATTATTCCCTTCCCAAACAATCCCACTTCCCAATCACTCCCTATCAAAAATGACCACTGTAGGACATACCCAAAGTAAATTGCAAGAAATTCTTTGTATAGGGTTTTTTTTTGTTTGTTTGGTTTTTTTTTGTTTGTTTGTTTGTTTTGTTACTAGACCTAATACAGGCACAATTCAGCAAAACAGGACTATTTCGTAAGTAACTGTTTCTTGCAGGCCAGAGTACAGTTTGCTACCCTGTGTATGTTGTTGTCTTGATATATTGCAAAAGGGAGCAGAGAAACAAGGACAAGGGAARAAGAGATAAGGTCAAAATTAAGACCCAGGGAGAGTACTACAAACACTGAAAACATTAGCTGCAGCTACRGTAGTGGGTGGCTTTTTTGTAGTTTTCCATGTTGGAATATTTCTTGACAGAAGTGAAATAAGAACACTAAGATCTGTTCAGTTAGGCCAAGGGTGTTTAAAAAAACCACAAACTAACAAAATCCAATCAATCAAAAAACYCAGAAAGCTTAGGACTTTCCCTCATTAAAACTCTTTGCTCCCCAAAGCTACTGACTTTAAAACTCAGTTTTCCAAAGAGCAGTAATTTGATGTGAAATATTTGAGCAGCTTTATTAAAAGAGATTTTTCTCATAGAGGTAAGAACATTTATATTGCATATTAAAAGTATTGCATATTCTTCAGTACCATTTTCACATTTCTTAATTTGTTTTCCCAGTCTCTTTAGATTAACAGTAAAAATCAGAAGTTTGATGTAGCTGAGAAGCGGATATTTTATCCTTCTTTTTTGTCCCCACTAAGAGCCATTCTGATAGAGAATTTCTTGTGCTTCTCTGTCTTCTCACATGTTTTTTGATGTGAAAACATGAGGATTTTCACCAAATCTCTCTAGACAGGGAAATATCCCCATGGGATTGAAAATTGGCTGTTACCAGTAAAGACAGTTCTCCTGTGAGTTTCTGTATTTCCTTACACAAAGCATACCCCACTTCATTGCCAGAAGATTCTATCTTTGATTAGAAAACTACTAATCATAGACACCAGGGAACGAATTTCCTTACAAGCATTTCAAGGCTTTTATCATTATTGTCTGAGTTTGCAGCGTTAGACCCTTTTAAAGAGTAACATTCTACATCCCAACAGTGTTATATATTATATATGTTATAATGTTTTCATTAATCCTTCTCTGAAACAAGAGTATATATATATAATTGACTAATGAGAGCCCACAAAGTGTGATTGTTGGCATTGTAAAAGAGCCACATTCAAAATGATCTGGCAAGACAAAAAGTGGATTTTTTTATAAATCATTAGAGTAACACAAACCGTTTCATTTGGAAAAGGAAATTTATAAACCAAGAAGTGTTTTGTGGACASCAGTTCAGCTACAAAGGTTCTGGGSGGTGTCTAGTGTGGTTCTAAACTAAATCAGGCAAACTTGGGGTAGGTGGTGAGTTTTCATGCTGTCTGTTGGGCTTTTTCCTTAGGAAAAGAGGGAAATGTGATCCTGGGCCATATTAATAGGATAGCTCCATCTGCAGAACGTGGGAGGCAATTGTTCATCTTTACTTGGCACTGTGAGTACTCTGTCAAGTTCAGAAAGATGTGGGCAAATTGGAAAGGGTCCAAAACAGATCAGTAACTAAGCYCAAAGAGTTAGAAAGYTTGACCTATGAGGAAGCTGGGSAGGGATTTACTGTATTCAGTCTTTCTCTTTTGGAAAAAAACTCTCAAAAACAAGTACCGTGATGGGAAGGAGGACTTAACAGTCCTCTTCACAGCAGGAAACTATTATAAAGAAAGCAGTAAAATTGTTGGTTCCTGTTTGTAGGCTTAAAACAGCAAGAAATCAACTTTACAGTGAAGAAAWTCTAAGCTTACATATTCAGTATTTCTGAGGACAATGAAAGATTTTGCTAAGTTAGGAGTCCTGAAAACTCCTGTACTGAAGGGTTTTAGAAGAGGTTAAGCAAATTTCTATCAGGAATTGCCTGTGTTCATTTAATCCTCTGGGCTAGGAACTGGTTTTCAGTGGTTTTTGAGTGCCTTTTTACTCTGGCCACAAGTCCTGATTTATGGTGACTGAGGTTTTGACAAGGCTGGTAGATAGGAGGTGGTTTCAACTCCAGTCAGTGGAGTAAGTAACCTCTCAAGGCTCAAGCAGCCCCACACATCTCTGCTCAATATTAACAACCTTCTAAATAATCTCAAGGAAAAGGGGAAAACCAGCCAGGAGCCCAATCTACAGCACCTGGCTGGATCTGTAGCTGCCACAGTAACTGAAAAGGCCCATACAAATATGCTGTGAATGGTGCCTCAAGCAGCCTTGGTTCATCTTAGACATATTTTTGAGAAAGAGTGCCTGCAAAATGAATGCTTGAAAATGCAGAGYCACTTTACCTCTGTGTCTGAAAAGAAATAGCATAATAGAAGAGACATTCATTCCTTTCTAGAATAACTTAGCACAGAATTGAGACTCCATTAGGCCCAGGCTGACTACACAAGAGGGCAGCAGCCACAGCAGAGAATGGATTATATGATCTCTCCCATTCTTTGGRGGTCAAAGCAGGAAGTTACAATTTGTGCTAGAGAGGATTCTGAAGTCATCTTGAAAAGATTACTCCACTTGTTGGTGACTGTAGCAAGGTCTGCTTATGGAAAAGAAGACTCCTATAGATCTCAGTGCCTTTATCAGTCCTTTCATCTGTGCTCATCTGGCAAAACCAACTTTTGCTGTTGAGAGTGTAACTACCTTCCAAAGTATGGCAAAGATGAGTTAAGTGTCTGGAAGATTCCATGAAGCAGTGCTTCATTTCTTTCCTGACTTAAGTTCATCTAATATGGAGAATCTGGAACGACTTTGACATCACCCTAATCCCCTGCAGATGCTTGTTCACCTTGYATTTGGAGAATAATTCATTATGAGTCGTGTATTGAAGAAGCCCTACACACTGAAAGAGCATCTCAAGACTTGAAATATTGAGGAGAAAACAGGCACACACACAGAAAACTTCTGGGAAGTCTCATCCTGTTATTATATTTATGCAGTGAGATGTAAGAAACCTTAACAATTCCTGGCACGGGTAATGTAAGAAAATTAACTATTTGGTTTAGCAGTGCTGTCTCTTCTCTCAATCAACTGCATCTAGGCTTGCTCTGAGAACTGTGTGACAACAGCTGTGCTGGCTTCCTATTCAGGCTGTCAAGTACCAAAATGGCAGGAGATTATCTCAGACTAATGACTTGTAGAGGGTCACTGGATATGTATAAACCATWGCTTCAGCTCTGATAATAAATATGGGAATTCTCTGTGGTGCCCCTCAAGTACATTCAGATGCATGTGGACCATGAAATGATAAATTCTTTCCCTACAATTRATTATGACTAATGTAATAGTCATAGTTTTTGATTGACTGGATTTTGTTGGTTTGTGGGTTTTTTAACACCCTTGGCCTAGCTAAACAGATTTTAGTGTTCATATWTCACTTCTGTCACGAAATATTCAGATCTGTTCTCCAGATTTTCCTTAAGGGAAAGTATCTATGTATGTAGAAGCATAGCATGTAACAACRAAATTTGCAACATGCAAGATATATTCTTTTAAGGCACCAGTCACTTGTCTTTAATGCTTGCTTGTAGTCCAGCAGGCTATTTGTTATTAACGTGTTTTCTCAAAATCTCTTTTAACAAAGCAGAAATCAATGTTATTTTGATACTTTGTTTTTTAGGTTACTTAGAACAAGGCTTAGTTATGTTAGYTGTCATTACAAAGACTCCAGCAGTTCCAAACATGATTCATAAAAACTGAAACTTCTTATAGTTAAAGATATACCTAAAAATAAGTACCGGAATGGAAATTCTGTTTCCTGGTCAATTCTGACAGTGGTCTTGTTTTTGTTTTATTTTCTTTCTAAGCAATTTTCTTTCTCCCTCTGGCCATGATAGTAGCTGTGCATTCAGTGATACCACTTTCAGAAGATCCTATTTAACCTATTCTTATCAGAGAATCCCTTTGCTYGATGATTATTGTGAATTTTTCCTTGCTTTATGGCACATTACAAAAAGAGGGAATGCCTGGAAGCATGYTATGCTCTATGGATATGCATATGGRTCATGTKCTCAAATTCTCATGCTGAGGAAGATAAGAATATCATCAACTAAGCTGAACATRGACACACACAAGGCTCTGGAGATCGCTATTTCTGTTACTGTTAAGGCCCTCAGAGTTCTCACTTCTGTACTCCTGCTTCTCATTTTTCTGTAAATCAGCTTTTCCATTCAAAGCACTAGCAATTTTTAATTATAAATTATTTCAGTAATGTCCAAAGGAAATACGAGAAGTTCAAACCAGTTTTGACTACCCTAYTGTGCTTAGACATGGTGAGAGTGATGCAGGTTATGAAAAATTACTCCATTTTCTTCTGARACAATGTTTGTTCTCTGCACCTCATTCCTGTCTGTTTTCACACTCAAATGAAATGAAGTGAGAAACCTTAAACCCAGATATTAAGAAGTTTTCTTGCAATTAATCACTCTGAATAAGAAGCATCTGGTTCTGAGTGCACTAAATTTATGGGAGAAATCATAAATGAGATGACATCTTACATCAGGGCTTTATCTTAACATAAACAAATAACTCTTTTATTTCTTTTGGAACTGTTCTGTCCCCAGTCAGATATGAGAACAAGCAAGACATGARTTTTATTTCCCAGTATAAAAGTCCCTCAAAGCAGTCTACTGGGAAAAGTGGGTCTGGAAACCACCGACATTGTCTCAGCCTAAGCTGCTGGGGTTGTGATGAATTAAAAAAAGGACAAAATTCTAATTTTAGTAGTGTTTTAAGTAGGCTTGTGAGAACTCAAAAGAGAATTGAGGTTGCTCACTCTTAATAGAACAACTTTTAGCTGTGTTTGATTTTTTTTTTTTTTCCTTAAGAAGTAGCTTAGGTGATATGAGTATTGATTAGGGCATTGGTTCTCATCTCCCTGCAGATAAGGAGATGATCAAAGGGCAAAAGGCCTGTGARATAAAAAGTCTCACAGTACAGCCAGAGAGAGGGCAGTACTTTTCAAGGGCAGTTCCAGCAGGGAGGTTGACAACCATGATGATGATCCTACAGTTTCCTTGCATACTGTGTGCTCCTCCACAGCACATTGCACCCAACAGGTAAATGAGATGGCTTATTCCATTCCCTCATAAAGGAGAACATGCTGGGTTTGACATGGAGCTGGAAGAGGCATTGTTTCTGGAGGCTGGATGCAATGCAGAAACCCAAGGAAAGGCAAGGCAAAAGCAGTATCTTTCCGCTTACCCTTTATGCAAGGGCAGCCATTGTCAACCATCTGTAGAAAAATGTCCCCTTACTTAAATTTTGCTTGCCAGATCAAACATTTCTCCTACTTTCCACTTAACACATCTCTGGCCATATTTTGTTGAATCAGCAGCATTTCCTTTGTTTAAAAGAAAYTAGTCTACCCCATAACAAAACATTCCTCACTGTTTTTCCTTCTTCTGTTTAGCTGAAATGTGCAGGCTTGTTCTGCAAGCACAGACTCAGGGATTTCCAAAAGCTAAAGGTCAGCCTGAAATCTCACAGCATAATACTGTACCAAAGCCAAGCAAGGAAATGTTCAAAGAGTCTTTGGAGAGCATTATCCTAAAATATAAACTTAGAGTCACTGCAATCCCATGTGCCTCGTGGTCTGTATCTTTTCTCTTTTTTTACAAAGGATGTTATATTAATATRAATTTCCTCATATCCTGAACTCTCAAAATAAAACAGATTTCAGAGGTAATTTTTACARTTAYTSCTTTTCCCATAGATTTTAGAWATYACCTTTTAGTGAACCTACATTAASTCTTTTAAATGGGTTAGAATGTTTTTATTTAATGGCAAAATGAGTTATTTTTTCCTCAGACTGTATCTCGCTCTCAAATACCTTCTTTAGTAGTGTGTTTTTGAGGTAAACAKATCAAATATTGAGCACATACTTTAATGTCCTATAATTACAGTGGATGGTCTTAACAGTGCTGCCCATCCTATGTAATTCCCTTACCAGAAAGCACACTGAGATCTCCCTGCTCTCAAATAGCTGATTTATTATAAATATAAAGATATCTATTGATATTTATTGATTTTTTTTTGCCTATTT
Organism: Malurus melanocephalus; assembly: GCF_030028575.1. Taxonomy (NCBI): domain Eukaryota; kingdom Metazoa; phylum Chordata; class Aves; order Passeriformes; family Maluridae; genus Malurus; species Malurus melanocephalus. Next base: position 86,353 of record NW_026623875.1, on the reverse strand, counting down.
ATTGCAGCTTAAAGCCATCAGGGAGAGTTTCTTTATCAAATATAGAAAAATATAAGGCCATGGACACCCACACACATTTTCAGATGACTAATGTTGTTGCTGAAAAGAAAATGTTTCCAACAAATCTGCTTGTAATTGGACCTGACTCAGTGCTCATTCTTCCAAAGCTGGCTAGAAAAATATATATTAATTCCAATCAAAATTGCTCATATTCTGCTGTGAGTGGGACTTACTGTTTACTATCCTTAGTATTATCCACAAAAGTATGAAAATAATTGTGCAAACTGATAAAAGAAATGTGTTCTTTTAGTAAGAAAATTGTACTGAATACATCTCAGTAGTAGGTGGACCAGGTTTAGTGAAATGGGGAATTGAACAAGGAAAGAAAATCCTCAGGAAACTTCATATGTCACAAACAAATGAGGTCCAGTTAGCTGGAAGCCTGGTTCCTTGTGGTGTACTGAAGCAAAACAGCAGGGGAATCCATAAATCATGTTAAACAGTGAAGCAAGTTGGAAAACTTTAAAGTCATTTTGTACAAAAGTTCTCATTAGCTCACTRGTGGTTTTGGGGATTTCTTTTTCTAAATATTTTTTTCTCCTCAGATAAATCGGGTATGAATAGACGTACAGTATGGGGGAAAGCTTGCAATGGCTGCAGTTGGAACAGAACTCACCCCTKATACAGCAGCTCCACATTGCATTTAGAGTCTATAACCTCTTCTTTCCAAACTTTTATRTTAGCYTCCATCYTGATAGTTTTCTATGCTAAAACAGCTGTAATCAACATAACTTGCTGTGGGCATTTTTGTACCTAACTCTGCCTTTCTGGTGCTCAGCATTGCAAGGTCCTCTGCAAGGATTGCCCAGATTTATATTCTCAGCAGTKCTTGGCAGCTCGTATGTGCAAGAGATTTCTGAACTTCTGCTCAGGCCCAGCCCTTGAGTTTCCATCATTGCTACCCTAAAAGATAAACTGATGATTGGCAAGCAGACCATGCCAGCTCAGCTCTGGGCTGTAGCACTTGTGTAAATCCACAGGGARCTGAGGCTCAGGCAGACACCAGGCTGCCAGACAGCAGGCTTCATTCCAGCTCTCTTTGATGTAAAGGCACTGGCTGAACTCTGTAGAAAGTGATACATGTATAAGAGTAAGGCAATAATTTTTGTGCTTTACATCTGTATTACACTTCTAAAGTTTAACAAGACTCAGGCTTTTTATCTCTTTTTTTTTTTTCTCTGTGCAAGGCTAAGGTTAACATTACTAAGTCTCTTACCATTTGATCATTGCATATTTTAACCTACTCACTACGGTCTCCTGTTGCGAAAAATTCCTTCACTCAGCTCAGTTCTCCTGTTTTCCCATGTTTATCTTTTATGTGGATACATTCATTCCCAAGATATGTTGTTATCTCTTTGCATTTTCAACGTGATTTTTTTTTAAGTTATTCAACCTATGTTTCCTAGAAACAAAAAAAGAAAGCAATCATGTCGATGCGTGTTCTAGAAGATGGGAGAAGATGAGTGCCAGGTCTCTGTGCACAGAATCTCCAGGCAGTTGATTTATGTCTGCACAAAAAGTTATGCTAGCATAACTATTTTTCCACATCTACATTWCTAAATCTTTTGAAGGGATACCTAAACTCAGGGCAGTGGAAACACAGGATCTGCACCTGTCTGGCTCCAGGTTTTAGCTGCAGAAACCTACCTTTTCCATTGTTGYTGTCACTGAGACAGCATTTGCCCAATGGTCTGTGTGAGGTTGCTGTGTACTTTCTGTTCTGTCCTGCTCTTTGGCACAAACAGAGGTTTGACACTTGAAATCACTTTGGCAGATTAAAGATAGAGCTCCAGTTACTATTCTCTTAAAATAAGAAAACAAAGACCCATGTTTTAGATGTTGAGAATATTTTTTCTTTGGACCAGTTTAGCAATTACCACCAGCATTCATCTGTAGAGTCTCGTATGGGTATATGAAAACCTTCAATTTTGTGACAATAGAATTTTCATTCCTGTTCAATATTTTATGTCTCATTGTAGGAATGTAACTGTAACAGCTCTACGTGCTGTGGTTCAGCCAGCTGTATCAGCATTAATCTGAGCCTAGGCAGATAGCTTTTGTGTAAATTAATGCTTGTATATTTATACAAATTATGTGCTTGAGCACTCTGCTGGGTTATGACAGTTGTTAGTGCATGTCATGTGCCACTTCTGGCTGACAGAGTAGATAGGAATCAGTGTTTATGGGTTATAGATCTGAAAAAACTCGTCTTCCAAGATTTTTTGAGAAAACTTGTCTCTCATTATATTAGCACAGCATAATGCTCCACAGGTAGCTGATTGTTTATTTCTTTTCTCCAGATTACAAACTCTTCWATTGTTGTCTGTACATTTTACAATTGCTGCACACATAGCTTGTGCAGAGATCCTTGTTCTATGAGTGCAACTGATTCTAATGTTTAAGAAATCAACTGTTGTGATAAATCAGCTCCATTTTTGCAGACATTTAAAAGAGGAAAGCARAAATGACACTTGTCCTTCATTTAAWTGKGAACTCTCAAGTATGTGGTTTYTATAGCTTYACATTTCAAAATCACATGCATGACTGTGAAAACTTAAATTTTGCCTTTTCTTGGTATGTCCATGTGAACAGCTTATATSCTTGGTAATTGAATTAAAATTAACTAATATAAATCTCCTTGCAAACTCAATTAAAATTGCTCTGTTTCACTTGGTTCTACATGGAAACTGAAGAAACAATAAAGCAATTTCATACTTATTTGAAACAGAGCTAAGCTCCTCCGAGCTTGCTTATTTGTGAAAAGGTTTGCACTACTCTATGAATGCAGTACTGAAGTCTGTTACGGATATTTGGCATTCCTTCAGGTGATCCCCACAGGAACATTTGCTTCCTACAGAAAGTGAAACCACAATTTAAAAAACAGTATCAAATTACTTTTCTGTTTTTAAAGTGCTTTTATTTTTTTTTTTTTAATCTGGAATTGAATGTTTAGGCAAGATTACAAGGTCTGATGAAAAATTAGTAAGGCTGAATTTTTTCTGGGGTTCGTAATGGGTTCTTGTCTCATAATTCAATGAACAGAAGTATTTTTTGCAGCCAGAATTTGAGTTAATAGAGAATGAACTGATTTTACACAAAGTATTGTAACTGCAGTGGTTACTTTATGCTTAGGATTTATTATATAAGGATATRATTAGTACTTCACAGCATTGAGAAAACATTGACACACCTATGAACAGAAGTTAAATCACAAAGTATCTGTTTTGGTTAGTGTAACATATTATCATATTGGAGGAYCACTTGCACTTTATTTCATATCTTTTATACTCTGGATTCCTTTTTGAAGTATTAAACAGTGAAGAGGGAGTTAGGGATCTGCTGACACTTTAGAAATGCTTGATTTCTTTATCTGTTAAAGTGCTAGGTGGAGCCTTTTTTTTCCAGGAAGAGGAAAGATGGATAAAAATATGTTTATGTGGATATGAGCAACAAAACTGCCATTATTAATCAATTTCTACAAGTGTCTGATAGGATTGAGGCATCTCCAGTGCAATTTCAAAAACTTGAATTAAGACAAGGCCTGTATGATCAGAGCAGCTGCTTTAGAAGRAAAGAAAAGGGTATGGGTATTTAAATGGCAATCACAAAACTGTGATCATTAAAGGTCTTATCAACTTTTCCTAAACGCTCTGTGAAAGCCTTAGAGAGAAAGGCCAAAGCAACAAGATTTCTTTTGACTTCTAGTGATGGTAGTGATTGCTCACAGGGAAAGAGAATTCAGAAAGAGTGGTCTTGGTTGGATTTAGGTGCTCTATATGACTGTGATAATGTGACTCTGGCCATAGTTTGGCTTCTGATGAAAATGTTAATCTTGTCTTAGAATGGGTAATAAAACCATAGCAGTTCCTCACAGTTCCTCTTCAAGGATCTTACAGTTACCAGTGGTGGCAGTTGTGTGTTGCCTCCTTTGTTCCCCCTTTTTTAAAATTTTCAATTCCCCAAAGAGCTTTGTGGTTTTGTTCTTGCATTCTATGTCCCTTTCTTTTCCTTCTCTCTATTCCAGCCAGCGACTTTAGGGAGAGACAGGAATAGCCACTGACTTGAAGTACATGATTTCATCTTCTTACAATCCTAGGGAAGATGATAGACAGTTTACTTCTGCAGAAGGAGAGGACAGGAAATTTTGTCTTATAGGAAAGGATGGTTTTGTTCTTGGATTTGAAATGAAAATTACTCTGCTCCTCATTCAGGAGGAATCCTTGTGATTGTRGTAATTGTTTGGAGCTTGAACTATGAGAGAGAGAGAAGGTTTAAGAAAATGTGATCAACATAAAGATGAGTTAGGGTAGTCTTAGTACAGGCTTTTAGTGTGTTTGAGGAAAGCAGGCAATCCACTAGTGCAGGGTTACAGAGATGAACTTGTTTCATGTGGTTTTAATCAAAGCTGGGATGTCTGGAATTAAGGGTCATCACCCTGCGAGGCACCTTGAGAAGAACTGCTGTTTCAARTAAGGCCATTGCTGACATGAATGTGGACTGAAAGTTATGCTTTGTTAGAAACCAGGCATAACAACCAAACCAAACAAAACCAGAAAGAAAACCCACATATCAACAGGATATCTCAATTTGTGTTTTACAGTAATTTATAGTACAGAAAAGGAGGAATATKGTTTCATTGTCCAAGAAAACGAGAAATTTAACTTGTTCAGGCACATCTAATGTATTATACAGTAATGATTCCAAGCAGTTCYGAGGCCAAGCCATGCTTGAAAAAATTGGCCAGATTTGTTCTCTATTGTATCTACTTCACCCTGCTCCCACARCTGGCTGCAGCATCCTCCTTGCCTCTGCTGGCTGCAGCAGCAGCCCTGAGCTTGAGCTCATAAATCTGGTTCCACCTGAAAGAATGCATCCAGGCAGCTCCTGCTCCCCTCCATGGTGCTCCCAGTACTCCCAGTTCCCAGACTGGGATACAGGGGCAGAGGAACCTATCTTACCTTCAGCCTGACAGACTTTATTCTGTGCCTGTCTCTGTAATACACCAGAGCCCTTTGCAGAGCCACAGCTCATCAGGTACCACACACTTCATCTGTGTGTACCATACATATTGGGTGTGTCAGAGGCCATGATGCATTGCTCTCTGTGCACTCTAATAGGGAGTAGGTTAAGATTAATCAAAACTGCGTCTTCAGCTGATGGCAAAAAGCATATATGAGTTCACTGTGCCAAGAGTCTGCAAGATTTGGATCAGAARTTAAAGCTACAGTTGTTTCTGTCAGTGATGCTGGGTGGTAACTGTATTATTTTTTTTGAAAAAAAGAGATGAAGATAACATTGGAAATCCACAACTCCATGATTTTGGTCTAGATTTGGCATTTGACTTAATCTCCTGACGTTAAAACAGTTGGACATMGGCAGCTTAATACAATGCAGTATTACCAGGTCATGGGTACTTGTTCCCTTGTTGCCTAGCTATCCTGAGTMCAAATAAACAAACCATTCAAGGTAGGCATAGTTCTGGATGGGGAGAAAGGCCTTAATGTTGTTCTGGAATACTTAAATAAGCAGATGAAAATAGGTTCTGACACATTTATCCTGGGCTTTTCTGGCACAGAACTAGCCTTGGTTTTTGGCCAAAAATCGTATCAGATTCATGTTAGGATTGAAAAAAACGAACTCATCCAAGGCGAAAAAGCTCAAAGATAAGACTGCAATAACATATGACAGCCCCCTGTGTGATGCTGCACCGATGTCTATGTGTTCAGTTACTTAGGAAAGAGGATTGTCGGATAGCTCTGCGGGGACTGGAGCCATCACCCCCACTGTGGCCACAGGAGATCGAACAGCATAGCTCTGACTAGGGCTTCATAAAGAAATTCCTATGTACTTCACCCCTTTCATCCTTCAGAAATTTTAAAGCAAGTTTTAACAGAGGACTGGAAGCCTGAAGTTTCCAGTTGCCTCTTTCGACAGAAAAGATTCAATGAAGGACTATYAGAAAAAGGAGGAGGCAAAGCAATTATCTGTGTGTGGCCAAAAGATAGTTGCACATTTAGGTTCATTGGAATCTGAATCTCCAATAATCTTAAACTGAAAATTGAAATTGATGTGAGGGATGGAGACAATAGAAGGAAAAYAGTAAACACCTTCCCAGTGTTTGCACTTACTAAGTGAGGCAGCGATCATGCCTACTGTTGAGGAATGGGACAGTGTGGGCCTGACTTGTACTGAGTGGCATAAGATTCTTGATACAAGCCCAGAAAACACTGCAGAGCACACCTGTGGTCTCTTGCTTTCCGAATTCAGCTGCACAGGAAGACCCGTTACTTTTTTTTTTCACCCAGACATTGAATAAAATCCAATCTTTCCAAGCTTCATGCTAAGAACACTTATGTCATCTGAGAATCTGATACCTTCTCTTGAAATTTATGTACCTTACTATTTTGTGTACTAATGTAGCAAATCARCAATACTAGCAAATTGTGCCTGAAAGGTGCTAGCAACAKAYTTCTTCCTTTAAGAGCATAACAGAKCCTTTACACTTTTCCTTATGGACAAGTAGTGAAGCAGCATGTGTCTCTGTGTTCTCCTACCGCACTTGGAATGAAGCTTTTTGTCATTTTGGATCAGGCTGCAGTTACATTATTGAACCCAAACAAAGGAACCTAGACCCAAAAAATTCCTAAATAGGACAAGATGGTCTCATGGCCTAATGTTCTAAATTTCAGCATGCAGTASATTGCCAGAACGTGAGTATTTTTGTTGTTCCTTCTGCCTGCCAAGCCTAGTTAAATACTGAAACATACTGTAATTGGATGTTGCTATTTGCAAACATCTATAGGTGATTTTTTGCTGAGAATTGGCCTCTTGTGTACTTGACATCAACACTTTCAAAGATGTGTTTGGCCAGTGGTTGTTTGAATGCATAATGTGTAAATTATTCAATTTTTCATTTGCATACTGTTCTGTTTTGTAGCAYTTTATCTACCAGGCCATAGAAATTCTTATATGACTATCCCCAATGCTRTTTTCATTTGGGGTTTATTTTTGGTGTGAGGAGTAGAGCTAATATTAGAATTTTTCTAGGAAAGCCTTAACACTAATGAAAGACTAAAACTGCACAAAAACCCCCAAATAAATTTGGCGTAACTTCAAAGTTCTCTCAGCTGTACAGATGTATCCTTGTTCTAMAGTCCAAACAGTTTTCTTAGACCCCCCACCCGGTGGCTGAAGTAAACTTGCTCAGCTGCCTAAATGAAAAAGAATGTCATACTGAGWATGTTTGAAGGCTTGTGAACCAAGTGTAATCTACTGTCATCATCATTTACATCTTCTTGTGCACACAGTGTTTGTAGGGAAGCACTTCATGCATTTAAATTACTGTTCTTCCCTGTTTGATAATTCTCACAATCCCAGACTGAACTGTTGTATTCATCGTGTACCAGGGTTCCCAGTACCTTCACCTGGAATGGTTTCTTTCAAACATGCCTGTTGAGTTTTTTCCTTAAAACACCTGACAGATGAAGGAATGGGAAACGTCAGGAAAGATGTGTAGATGCCATTAAACAAGGGGAAGCAGAGTGGAGCTGTTTCCCCTGGTAAAAATGACTAAACAGACAACCCTAGCACCACAGTTAAAGTTAGAATTGGTAGAGTTCATGTGGCAGGATATAGAGGAAAAGGACCAGAACGCCAAGGGGACAATAGAAGAAACTCCCATTTTATGAGTTGGGTTAGACTAAGCAATGCAAGGTTTCAAGACAGCTTTTTAGACAAAGGTGATTTAGAAGTGGATTATTCAAGGGTGGAAGTTGCATGCTTGTGTTTCTGTGTGAAACGAAATCTGAGGACCACACTATGGGTGCCAGAGCCTGGGGAGGGATGAGGGAAAATTCTGTGTGGATTCATAACTCACCCCTGCCTCTCAGTGCTCTTTGTAACTGCTGCAATAATTACTGGAACCTGCTMTTCCAATGGAGCCCTTCAGCATGATGGCATCGCCATTAATCAGATCTGCCTATCACATCAATACGAAAACTAAACATATTTCTAAAATGAGTTTGCTGGAGCAGTCTCTGGCCCAAGCTAAGAATTTGGTCCTGGTATCCAAATGCCTCAAAATATATAGGCACAAAATATTAGACACTTCTCACACACATTGCAGGTGTTTTAATTGGGTCAGCTAGGAAATTTGAATAATATTTCTGACTACTTGGTTTGTACTCCATCTTTAGCTCTTTGAGAGTACACTTTGMTAAATAGAACCTGTTGTCACCCTTGTTATGTGCATCTGGCTATTTTCTTTCAGAAGTAATTCTTGCAGTTATACAACAAGGTTTGAAACTGGCTGTGCTTTCTCTTGTAGTTTTGGTTTCAGATATTCTAGGGAGCACGCTAAAAATGTTGTTTTACAACCATGGCCATATCTTGCAAGTATACTGTCAAAAATGGACTAGATTGACATTTAGTAGTTTAAGTCCTGGCAAGAGCTGGATATTTGTCAGCACCACTGGTCCATAACCAAAAAAGGTATTACTTGGAGAAAAAAATAAGTCTTTCAAACATTTAAGGTTTCTGCTTCTGAGTGCAAAAAGCAGGCAAAAGATAATTTATGTTGTGAGCATGGAGGTTTTCCTCCAGCAAAATTACCTGTTTTCTTCTGTAAAGGTTGGTTTGAATTTAGGCTTTAAAAATACACCACTTCTGGTGATGCTATGTGTAAATTTGTGTTGCTATAAGCTGAGGCTGCCAACTTATGCATAGGAGAACTTGGAAACCAGGAGAGTGGAGYACTAAGGGGAGGCAGCAACAGGAAAGGGACTCGGAGAAAGGACTTAACTATCAAATTGTGTGTTTGACCTCTGTCAGTCATTTGCTTTGCAGCAGGAAAAATATAAACTAAACCACTGGCCTTTTGCAAACTTGGAGAACCTTGCTTAGCACAAACTCATCATTTTGAACCTTTGAAGGAAATGGGAGCTCAGCTGCAAATTCCAGAGCAGTTTGAGGTAACATTTTTATGGACTACCACTACATTTTCTTTGGAGTCTTTTTTTCCTAATACAAAATGTATGTTGCTCTGAGCCTATGAAAATCTTGCTTCCTTTAGTTCTCTTCATTAGCTTGTGTTTATCTTCATTATTCTTTTTCTCTTTTAGGCAGGAAATCATAATTCCCGAATACCACCTAAAAGCCAAGGTACTTCTTTATTCAACTCTACTATATCTCTGTTTTCTCTGGAGTACATCGTATTATTCCCCTGAATATATGATGTAACAATCTCTCGCACTATATGCTCTTCTCAATAGCTGTTGCCATGTATTACTATGTCTTTTCACTGTGTTTTTCCATTCATAGATAGCCGTAGCTATCTACAAAAGTTACTATCAAGGAAACCTAAGCAATAGGGAAATGCACTCCTCTATTGCTCAAAGAACCTGCTTCCCTCAGTTGCAAGCAGTACTTTCTCACACGCAGTTTCTGCCTAAATCTCTAGCTTTAGTATGAAGTGCAATAGCTGTTATCAATTAAAATTAGGTGTTTACTTGCTGAYGAATACCTGTACTAGTGCCAAACAAATTAAATCTACAGTCCAGGAAATACTCAGGAAGCTTCCTTCTAAATCAAGAAAATCTCTCTCATTAAATCAATTAGGTAGTKCTTAGAGGAAAATTGGTCCAGGATATCCGAAGGCATTAGTAAAGTGTTGGGTTATTGCTGCTCCACTAAGGTTATATCCCGGCCAGTGGTTTGATTAGRATATTTGAAAAATCTGGAGTCATTCTAGCASAGGAACCAGGTGTTCAGCAGGAGTYCTCAGCAGAAGARGGAAGGAAGGATTTGCTCAGTGTTGCTCTCTCACACTGTTTCTTCTGGTTTCCCTTTGTTCCACAAACCAAAGCAGCAGCTGCTTGGGCTCTATGGGGAAAGTAGAGCCTTGCTGCATCCCTGTGTGCTGTGGATCCTAAAAAATGACCAATGTCAGAGGGAACAAGTTGGATCCCTGCTACAATCATGTCCCCGGCACGTCTGGAACTGTGCAATGCAGTGGTTCACATTAGAAAACATTAATAGCTCAATATGGTACAAAGAAATCTGTAAAGGATCCAATTTCTGTGGTCATAACCTTTTCTGATTTAGGGAAACTGTTTATTTTAATAGCTCACTTGGTTCTACTGATGCACTCTAATTGAATTCAGCTGAATTATTTCCCTGTCYGTTGCCAACCTTCTCCCCCTGCAGATCCCTGGCAACCAGGTCCAGGGTAGGTCTTTAAAAGAGGCACAGACTCCCTTTTGCAGGCTGTTGAAATATCGCTGCCCTCATTATCAGGMAGAGCACTACCCAGACTATTGTCATGGGGGAGCCTCCTGTCCCATTCCCAGCAGCAGGACCCTTGGCCTCCCCTCCCAAATAGTAACCTTGTAGGTCCCCATCATTAACAGCACTTTGGGACAGTAGCAGCAGCAACAACAGTTTCATCCACATGTTTTTTTTTTTTTAAATGTGATATCAACAAATTACGGTTTTTAAAAATCTATTAAAATATCCAAGTTCCGTAGTTCTGTCTATCCACAATCTACTGCAATGGTAAATCATGGCTGTGACTGCAGCTCTCTTATCATCAAAGGTATCTCACAAAGCATCAACAGTGTGTCTGAGCTCTGCTGGAAAGCCTGGGCTAGACTGTAAAGCACAGAGTCATCATTCCTGGATTTACAGAAAACTGAGTTCTTGTGACACATTCATAAACCTTTTTTGGCCAGGACATTCCCAACTGGTCAAACACGAGCAAGTAGGAAGTGGGGTGGAGAGGGCCTTGAAGGATTTTTTTTTCTTTTAAAATTTAGCTTTGAAGACTACAGGACATTCTAGATATATTCTGAGTGCAAACGCTGTCTGCCTCATGGCAATTTAAATGTTCAGCATTTTGCTGTAAAATTCCTAGGAATGCAAGTTCAGACACATCAACATTCTTGCCAAAATACAGTCATCTTTTTGCTTTCCAAATGTGAAACTCCCGTTGAAATCACTTGGTCACTTYCCATTAACTTCAACCTTAGCTGGAGCAATCTTAGGAGATTCACTCAGGGAAAATTTTCATGGTGCTTCAAGCATGAGAAAATAAAATACAAAAAAAAATCCTACAAGCACTTTGGGAAACTTTATATAAATGGCCAATATTGGACATGAACTTTCAAACCCAAACCTATGTAATAGTTGTCTGAAATGTAAGGGAATATGCCTTGACTGCAAGTGACAAATGCAGCAAATTCCTTTACAGTGTATGTACACTAAGGAGGAAGAAAATAAAAATCATGTAAGATTCTCTTGCTGGATTAGCAATACGCAAACATCTAGTGCTGAATTTTTAAAAAAATTGCATTTCCCCATGTTTTGCATGGATCACTTGCTGTAAGTATCATGCTGAAGACACGATTTCATTTGTAAAACTATAAAAACTAAGGAAATGGCTGTAAGGAAAGGATGGAATCACAGTGACAGAAGTTAAGATTGAAAGGGCCTTTTCCTGTCCCGACTTTACTGTTGTATCCTTTATGGCATTGCAGGGAAGGTAATGCAGGGAGCAATACAATAATACTTACTTTTAGCATTGGCAGTCTATACTGTGCACAGCATTAATGTTGTTTTATTGAAATAATGCTATCATTTTTAACAGTTTGACTGACAGTGTTGGGGTTTGGGGGAATTCCCAAGTAGTACATGGACTGCAGTAGGAAAGCCTCATTASCTCTGCATAGCTCAGTCAGGGATCWTTCCCARGCTTGATGTCTGGTTTTAGCAGTGATTTGCACTGGTGCATGCAAGAACCACTGCCAGGCCAGAATAAAGTAAATTAAAATTTCCTTTAAAAAGGGGATTTCTGTCTTATCTTTAGAACTGAAACTAGGGGAAAATGTTTTAGTCTTTTCTGACCTTTCCCCCTTTCCCTTCAAAATACTACAGTGTTATGYTGATTAAGAGCATTCTGACAAACTTAGTATTTTGCTCCTTAAAACTATCTTTATCATGCCCAAAACAGAAGATAATTTGGTTTGGTTTTATTAAAATCCCTTCTGAACTTTTTACGCTGCAGYTATTCTTCCCAAATGAGTCATGCAATAACCATTCCCAGTTTGTAGTCAGTTCTCCAAAGAAGCAGAAGAAAAAAGAAACAACTTCCTTTTAAGGGAATGAGACCTGTTTGTAAAGATAAACCTCTTTCTATTTCTATTTGAAGACATTCTCCATAACCYAAGAATTGATAGTTATAAAAACACTACCTACTTTATTTGGATTACAAAAACAGTCATAGCTATAGGACATTGTTTAATGTTAGCCTAAAGCATCTGTATATACACTCAAACATAGGGACATTGTTGAAACTACACATGCAACATGTCAAATGAGCAGCAAGTTTACTAGAAATCTGTAAGAAACAGCTTGAAAATAATTTGATTTCCTTCTAGATAATATTTTAAATAAATTTGTTTAAATAAATGAATATTTAATATTTATGTGCATTGAAAACAGTTCAAGAGTGTGTAATTGTATAAGTAAGCTAACAGCAACAGCAATTTCTATTAAAGTGCTTTATGATTCCCAAAAGGAATCATACTGCTTGAAWGTTAGAGAATTCACATGCTCTTAGGATTTGGGAAAATCTCTACATTGCCATAATCTGCTGTGACAATCTCTGTAATCTCTGAAAGGCACTGTTATTTTAACAGCAGCTTCATTGCACTATTCACTTTCTGTCCATAGAAACTGTAACAGGTATTTAAGTGTCTCACTGTGCATTTTGTTCTCAAACTGTGGGCCTGTCAAGCTTATTCCATTAGCCCTGCAACCAGCAAATACCAGTTTATCCAGTACCACATGAAAAAAATATTAAAACATTAAAAACTTGCGATTACTTGGGTTTTTTTCCACTCTGGGGTGGGATCACTTTGCAATCAAGGATTGCAAGGATATCCAGAAATGTATTCTAATTTTAATGAAAGCTGGGACTCAGGTAAGAATCAGATTTCAGGAGCTGGTACTGTAAGGAAAATTTGATGTGTCATCAGACTCGCAGAAACTCTTAAAAAGATGGGCAGATAGTCACTGTAATTTTACAGGGATTTTTTAAGATATCTGATTATAGGTACATTCTTCTCAAGACACTAATTTTAAAAGTATAAAATGTGTTATGGTATGCAAATTAAAATATTTCACTGGATCTGTTACCTATATAAYGTGGTAAGAATAGAGTTATAAATTAGTTAAAGGTTGAAGGGGAAAATACCCTGATATTAATTCAGACACAAAAGCAAAGAGGAATTGTTTAAGTTGCATTRCCATCCATTTAGCTCTGAACCCCTGACACTATAGTTTATTAGAGAGGTGGAGACAACAGAATCCTTTGTAACAGGGATTTATATTACCAGAGGAGCTACAGCAGACTTTTTCTGTGTTGTTAAAATAAATTAATCAAAACCAGCAGGGGAGCGTCCTTGAATTACAATGGTAGCTTTATTCAGAAACTGTAAAGATTGAATTTTTAAGGAAATCCAAAAGGCATATAGCCAGTTGGATTTTTTTTTTTAATGCTGCCATTTTTGACAATTCTTAATATAAGAAGCCGGAGTACTGTTTCAAGCAAACCTTTGCATATTGTCTATGATTTTATTTCATTTTCTTCCTCTAAATTAATATTTTCATGTACTAACACAAACATAACATGACTTCTCTCATCCCAGATAGATCCTGAAGTACTTTCACAATCCTTGTCCAAGATCTGTGCCAGCTTTAAGTCATGTTTGCTAAGTCAAGGATGCTATTCCACACACAGAAGGCTGCAGCCCACACCTTCATGAAMTGCAACAATCCTACAGCAAGAGCAGCCCTATGTGTTCATTTTGGGAGCTCAAGTAACATTTTCCCAACAAAACTTTCACAGAGAAAAGGGATGCAGGGTAACTGATGTCATTAGACCATAAGCACAATTTGGAAGTTCAGTTTAAAATATTTTTTCAAAGTGGAATCACTGCYGAGGGTCAGAATCTCCAGGTGCACATTTCTTGCCAGGATCACTGAGGGATGGATTCAGCAGGGAATGGCCACGCAGTAAATGCACAGCATTAACTTTCTGCTACACTGGTTCTGTCAAGGAGCAAGGGCTTTGAAAAACATTTGAAGTTGTATTATTTATGATGAAGCACAGCTTTTATTTTTAGCATGGATATAATTTTCAGAAACCATAYTGCTAAATATGCAGATAAATATCACTCAAATTCCCTCAAATGAGTAAGGACAAAACCTAGGACAAAATCCCACTTGCTTAATTAATTTAAATTAAATCCTGGTCTCTTCCAAAACCATAAACAATAGAAATAAGGGTTAAGAAGGATAATGGGAAAAGTGCTATGAGACTAAAACAAAAATTATTTTCAAATCTTACACAGATGTTAGAATAATAAGTTTTTAAAGAATTTTCTAAAAATAACAACAAAAGAAACAAGCACATGTAAATGAACAGGATWATCTTGACTGTATCAAGCATCTGGAAAATATAAGCACACATGAAAGAGCTGCTCATTTTAAGGACTTAATTTAATAACTCATCCTGCTCAGGAAGATTAACATGTGGCTATAAAATACCTGCTTGCCATCAGATTTCACCCCAACATGGTCATAGAAAGATTTCAGATAGCCCTAGTTGTATCAGTCTAGAATAGCTTAATTCYGTTTCATTTTGTGTGGCTACTGTTGCTCCAACTTTGCTCCAAGATATCCTACATATTTTTCCACTATTAAATGATGCATCTGACTTGGTTGCATTGTTACAGAGCCTCCAAGTAACCCTGGGAAGTATAAATCCTAAACTGTGCCAGAACCTCTTGACTTGGTTTTTAGAGTGAACACTGCCTTTACTGCMTAGGAAAGCAAAAAACAACTGTGTMYTTTACCAAGTTAGAGGCACTTTTTGTAAGTACTTCTGAAATGAAGACTGGCAGCTACAAACCCCAAATCCTCCCTGTAGAATTTTCTTATGGGAAGTGCATCATCTCCCAAGAAAGGTCAAATAGAAACTTTAAGACAGGAGACAAAAGCAGAAGAGGATATGGACATTGCTGTCTTCTCCTCTCATATTCATTGTGCTGCCTTCAGAGCTTATTTGAGAAGGAAAAAACAGTCTGAAGGAACATCTGGCAGCAAGACAGCGKGGTATTCATGGGTGATTTTTTGAAGGAGTGTCAGGAAGCCCCTGGTAATGTCAAAGTCAGCCCTGCTCTGTGCCATTTTTCCAAATGTCAAGCACCAAACAAARGTAGTAGGGGCCAAGAGGAGCTTGTGAAGGCATGGGTATAAACTGAGAAGATTTATGTGAATTGCTTCCATTATTTTGTATTTGTTTYCTGAGCAAGKGCTTCCCTACAATTCAAATTATWATATAGGTTAAAAATGGATCAGCTRTGTGGCTCCTTATCTCACAATACTGATTTTAGCTCTTTAAGAAACTCTCATAGTCAGACTACTTTTCAGCATCCTGGTGATGTAAGGAGTCACTTAAAAAATGCCTGAAGGTCAGAAGTAACATTTTAAGCAACTGAAGAGAATTGTAAACACATACAGTGCTCTTTTTCACCTAAAAGAAGACAAACTAACTCAGATTGCCTCSGAAGACTTTGCTGACACCTCTTGCTAATATAATGTTGGGGGAAAGGTCCTATTGTGTGAACTGCTAGTATCTCCTCAAATTTCTCTGGAGAGCACACTTTTTAACGATTACATAGTCCGTAAAAAGATGTCACAGGTCAGCACCTCCATAAATTAAATTCAGTGTTAGAATCAGTGTTAAGTTTCCTTTTATCTTYATTATTTTGCCCTGAAACTTACCTTTTTCTTATTAACTTTTACAATTAATTGAAAAAACATAGCAAAAACAGTTTAATGTCACTGTGGCAGAGAGGATTGAACATCCTTTTAGCATGGAAGAAATTAGTCAAAACCAGTCAAGTGCAGCTTTGTCAGGATCTACATTTGAGATCCTGGTTTTGCATGTGACTGCGTTAAAATGATGGAGGAACTAAGGAGGTAAACAAGGCCTGTGTGAACAAAGTTAAATGGCCAAAAGAAAACCCAAGCACATGAAAATATMTGGCCTGAGAGCATCTTGCAAATGTAAAACTGAAGAAATCCACAGAAGTGCAAGGAAAGTTTTAAATTAAACTAGGGGCATAAGTGTAATTTTTGYTTTAAGGGATGTACAGATATGAGTTTATGTGAATCCCATGGGTCAACACTGCTTTTTGTACTGCTACAGACCAGTAAAAGCAGAAAGATCTTTGTASTWTATAATTTCTTGTCATAAYGATCTGATGGAAAACTATTGGAAGRAGCTTTTTAGCTTTAGGGWTATCAGGCAAGAGAGAGKCATSGCACAGGGCTGAGGCAAYAGGTAACACCTACAGCTGGGAATCCCTGTGTCTGCATCCAGCATATTTGACCCAGTCACTGAAATAAATAGTGTTCCTTGCTCTTAATGGAACACACCTGCACACAAACATGGGATAACGACTGTTTTCCAATCTTTGAAAAAGTATTTGGGTATAGAGCAGTAAAAGGTTTTGGGGAAAGATGTGGTTTGTCTTCATTTTAGGTGAGCTCGATTGCCCCGCTGTTGCTAAGGCAGCACCCAAAACACCCAAAAAGAAAGCACTTTCCATAAGAGGAAGGGCTGCTTCCCACCCTTTCCACTTTCAGCTGATTATGCYAAAACGTGATCCCATTTCTGCCTGTCTATTTTTATCCCAGGGCCCAGCAGCTGATGAACCGTGCCAGGGTTGAATTCTTCAGGGCYGGATGATGCAGGAATCCAGAGGCCTGAATTCAAGGCTGATTTGAACAGGTCAGTACATCTTTAGTTTTTTGCCTGAGTCAATTAGCACCCAATATCAATTTGTGCTAATTCCCAGTCTCTGCAACTTTTCCAGGCCTCTTATGCAAATCAGGCCTGGAAGCAAACAAACCAGTGAGTGACCCAGAAGGCTGGTACGGGGCCGGGCACTATTGTTCTCAGGCTGTGCATTTCAGTGCTCTGTTTGTTCATAGTGTAACTCTAAAAAAACCACAGACCGCAACCATAACTATCTCCTCAGGCTTAATTATTGTAGCCTTTGTACTGTTCTTGCCAGTGTAGAAAAGGAGGCATTCATGGGCCTCTCACTACATTTAGATTCGTTGGATTTTTTCTCACTGTTCCTGTAAATATTGAGGAAAAAAACTGAAACTAGAATGACAAGAGGTTTTAAAGTCAAACGCTTTATACAGTCACAAATGGTGCCATGAAATCAGAAATACTTTGCTGACATTATCCTGGGGATCTGGAAAATAACTTAAAAATGTAGCATATTTAGGAGATGAATCAGGGTCCTTCAGATGAAGATTCAAYCATGAAAAATTTAGTTAGATCACACCTGGACTGATCTGTTAATTTAAAACTATTTGAGTAAACATAGTCTTAAGCTGTAAAACTCAGGTAGATTTCCAACACCATAGCTTGTCAATGATGCAGTCTTGGATTTGGTGTCCTTCATGGGAGTCTATTCTTCCTCCAATTAGGAAAATGAAGATCTAGTGTTACAGACTGAAGTCATGACTAAAAGTGAGGGCAGACAAAGAATAATGAGGAATTTATTAAAAACACCATTTTAATATAGCTCAAAATTTGATTTAAATTGGATACAAGACCTGAGAGAGTTCTTACACCTCCAGGGCTCCCAGCCCTGTCTGCTCAGGCTGTCGTCATAYTGGGCTGGAAGAAGCTGAGGTTTGAGATAATATTTTTATACTGTTCATAATTGTTATTTCACTGCATGCATTCAAATAGTTGGGTGGAATATTACTATTTAGTGTTCATAATATGCATCAAATAGATGTAGAATTTTTTTTTCTCTTTAAAGGATTACAATTGCCTCTTTATTCTGAAATACTACTGAAATACTTTCTAGTTAGCTTTTTTTTTTTTAAATCAAAATTTGTCCTCATTAGAGTGTTATGAAACCACAAATCAAACCCTAGCACAAATTTATGGAGCTGTTCTTAAGGAGATTACATTCTATTTGTATGCAGGGAATAATAAGCAGAAGTGAAAGGAAGATTTGGAATTACTAATTTGATATTATGATTTTGATTTATTTGATACTCTGTGATTCTTGACTTGGTTTATGTACAAATTTTCCTGAGGGCATTAATTCTACACTTTAAAATTTATATGCTTTGAGGGGAACTGATCTGAATGATACTTTCAGCTTCAGTAAGAAAACATTAAACCTTTCATTCAAAATTTCTCCAAGGTATAAYTCTCTTTACATTCACTTACCTATGATTTTGGGGATTGTGAAGAGCACCATCTAGTGATAATCAATAATCTCASTATCATGAAAAGGTGATTATTTCGAGTGGACATAAAGGCACACTGCTAATTCACTTACCACAGGGATTGGGGGGCTCAAAAGGAAACAGTGTCCTAATTGTGATTCTCAAATATCAAGTACCTTCCCTYAGATACCCCTGAAAATGCACAATGCATCTAAAGACTGACTTTGACTAACAGTATGGATACCATGGAATGACAATTTTAATACCAAAATTTTATTTCAAGAGCTAATTATGTCATCTTACTATGTATTYTATAATGAAATTCTCCATTTTTATSAATGGCATATTATATATTGATCAGCACAGTGTACCTATCTCCCTGATTGACAATTTAGGTGAAACATTTCTAATTTTCTATGTATCCATTTTCTTTGGAAAGCCAGCAATTCTGAAACTTTGATTTCTTTTTCTATGAAGGATGTCTAGCAGCTGCTCCTTCATAAGGATCTTAAGCATTAAATAGTATCACATGTTGGAATTTGCTTAAAACGTTCATGTTTAAAGGTAGTTTTTCCTAATTTGAAGGATTTTGCAAGCAAGTCAAGTCTTACACTATCCATCCTGCAAGCATTATTTCAGCATGCAGAGAGCTCATTATGAATATATGATAATATAGAAAGCTATTTATCCCTTTCAGATTACTTCCATATGCATTCTCTGTAATTAAATCAGTGGCTTATGGCAGCTGGCCTTTGAAGTGATCTCTGCAAACTWGGAAAATGTAATTTGTGGAACAAAATGCTGATCACTCTATTCCAGCCACATCTGTTAAGCTCTAGTAGTACAGAGATTTGTGTGCTGAGAGAGTTCATGAAAGSAGAAAGTTTCCTATATTTCTTTGAGTCCAAAGGAAGTCCGGKGGAAGTGATGGGCACTATTCACTGAAATTGATGTTTAAATAAGTGGCTGTACTTGAGTATTTAATAAACTCCTCTCCCTTTTCTCTTTCCTCCCTTAATCTGGGGGTTTCTACACTTCCAGTCTGACAGATAAACTGCTCATAGGACTGTTGCCTGAGCTGTCAGCAAAATGAGGTGAGTTAGCAAAGCCCTGATGTCTCAGTTTGGAAATACCATTCAGCCAACACAGGCCTGTGTATTTGCATGGTTGAAGAAAGCAGGAGGGCKGTTACAAGGAGTGCCTTCAACCAGTAAACATTTGCAACTGAGGGATTTGTCCACTGTCTAAATTTCTTCCTTAGCTTACATCAATATARATCAGTCCTTTAATAACTGGCCTCTATTTTCTAATAATATCAGTCTACTTTGTACTACTAGCAATCATTTCTTTCTCTTATACATAAGCAGATTGAAATGTCTTCAGCTCAAGTGAGTATCTTTGTCCTCACAAGGCAGCTTGGAAATTAAATGTACTGTTACCAAGTAATTTGAATAAAAGTTATATTATACAACAGTATTATCAGAATAGCCCAAAGGTTTTTTGGCTCCTTAGAAAGGAATGACTTCTGCTAGACACAGAAATCTGTACCAAGTAGATTCAWAGCAAAATCTGCTACACCCTTTCCAATGAGGTTTTTTATTCACAGTATCTGCTTCTAATTAAATAACTGCACTATATTATACATACAAAGGCCCAATCCTTTGCTTTTTGAAGTCAGTGGCAARGCTCCCAATGAGTTCATGGGAAAGAAGTAACTCTTTTGTTAAGGCTTCCTTTMGTGCAATTTCAACTGTTAGGTTTTAAAACAGAGATTCAGCTTTGCCACCTTTGCCTTCAGACAACAAGCAGCTCCTGATATTCCTGTRTTAGGCAGAATACTAGGAAGGGCAAATTTAGTTTTATTGAGTTATGTTCCCCTGTCATTCTATTTGTTTTTCTTTCTGTTACTATAAACTTCCACAATGGACATATGGTGTCTTAGATGATCTTTATTTAAAAAACTTTCTAGAAATTCAATATTGCAGCAATTTATGCCATAYGTGGCATGTTTATGCTTTGAAACCAGCAGTATAGAAGACCACAGCTTATCTACTTTCTTCATAGTTTTGACCCATCACCAGTTCATCTGCTAATGAGCTGTAATATAAAACATGCTTGCAAAACCCAAAGCATCCAGTTWCCTAAATAGGACCATATTTCTAAAATATACTTACAAAAGGGCAAGTTTATAAAAYAATGATTCCACAGCTCCTCAGTCCAGGATGACATAACTCTTTTGAAGCAAAAGGTTACCCATGCAGTCAATGACCAGTCCCAGATGTAAGAAGGAGATGTAAAACAAAGAAGGAAGCTTAGAGGATTCAGAATATATTTCYCTAAAGTAGAAAGACAACTTGCAGACAGAGTATCCCTGCTAAACAAGAGAGGGACAGTCCATGCTGTGCCGAGGACTGCAGCATATGACAGAGAGCTCAGGGTCTAAGGCTGCTGTCTCTGGTGAGCTTAGAGCCAGGTTTTTGTTAGAATTTACCTTCCACATAAGCAACAAATAAGGCAGCCACTTCTTCACTGATCTTAGTACCCCACTGAGCGCGAGRTGCTGAGGTGTTTTGAAGATTTTTGGCCTTCATGCTCAACACCAGGTTGTATTGGCAGATAACCAGAACATAACACYGTGATTTTGGCACACATTGAAGCGTTCCAATATAAATGTGTAYTAGTCTCATCCTAACGTTCAAACTGACTATGAACTACAGATTCTAATGGAATGGTACAGATGGGAGAAATTACAGAAAAATAAAAAGAAATCCACTGTGTAACTTGTGTACATTCGGTTTGAAATTTAAAACCTTCAAGCTGATATCCAGGGGGGTTTTACTGCCAGTTTTGTTCCAACCAATGAACAGTGCTTGTGAGTACTTGCAATATAAACGTTTCATTTTTGTCCATAGCTAATTCCATGCACTGAATTATTCCTCTTAAAGCTGAAGCTATCTCTGCTAATCCATTTCACTTTATAGAGTACTAAGCATTTATGAAATATGGTCCCTTAGAATAATATCTGCTCTAAATGTTTCTGCTGCAAATAGGAAGAACACTGAGTTCTGCATTTGAAAGAAAACCCTTCCATGATATGTATAAATTGTTAGCTGTGTCTTTTCAATSTGACACAATCCTAGAGGACTCTGTAAATAACATTTCCTGTTGTGATATTTTAATGTGAACTTGGCCAGAAGGCTCACTATTGCATTCACATTTGCAATAAGAATGCAATGGCAGAAAATACAGAACAATGGCAAGTAATAATGTCTTCCAGTGTATTTTAAATGTTTCCAGCAAAGAAACTAAAAAATGAAGAAAAGCTCTATACAAACCAGTCAATCTAATTTAGTAGTAATACACTGTTGGGTTTTTTCAGTTTGTTTAGTTTAAATCAGTGTGAATTATGGTGTTCATTCTATTCCATTGAAAACTGGCCTGGCGTGAGAGTTGAAAAGCATCAATAAGTCCAAATGAATACCATCATGTATCCAAAACATGCTTGTATATGCCTAAATACTGYGGGAAGCATGCCAAAAGCAGCTTGGTATGTAGTCCTGTATATCCAAAACAGGGTATCCACTCATRTGCTAGTTCAGCCTGCAGCTTTTAAACAACTAGAGGGACTCCAGCACTAAACATTTCCACTGGCACAATGGCTGGAATGCAAAAGATTGAAAGTAGGGAACGCAGAGCCCTAACCTTTAGAAGAACATGTAAACCTTTGGTGGTTAAGGTGTACAATTTTTTTTTTCTTCATTATTTTTCTAACTAGCACTGGTATAYTTTCAGGAAGAGAGTTACTTTGCAGTGGTCTATTTTTGCTAGATTTGGGGAACCTTGCTTTGTTCCTCTGCTTTGTAAAATAACTTTAGCTCCATCAAGCCCAGCTTCTTCCAGTCTGACAATGGCAGTTTCGTAATTTACTTATATAAAAGCTGAGCAGTGTCATCTAAACACATGCAAAAATGTATTGGTTATTAAGTTGGGTCAAGGCTTGTAACACAGAAAAGATATATAAACCCACAATTTTCCACATAACTCCTTGTGTGAAAGAACATGTAAATATGCCTTACAGGGTTTTMTGAATATCAGCAAATACCAGCTGTGTCAGATGGTCTGAAGGGTGAATTTGAGAATAAGAGTCTGTCCAGGCTGCAAAARCAAACTGTGTTTGGAAATGTATTAGCCAGCAAATTTAAACAAACAGTTTTAAATACAGGCCAAGTAAGGCAAGTTGTGTTTAAAATCATGTAGGTTGACTCTAAACTCCCCTCCTTTGCTGCCAAAGTTCAACTAGCATGTTTTAAACATGGCTTGTTCTGCTGCTTGCTATTGCATAAAGTTGTGTTCAAATSCTGCTTCAGATGTTTCCTGATACAAAGAAAGCAGCATGAGCAGGGTTGAGTTAGCTCAGTGCTGAACCTTCTCCCAGCACGCTGAGAACTGCAATTCCAAACAGTGCTGGAGAGGAGGATCCTGCTTTTTCTAATCTAATTTACCTGCCTGCAAGTTGGGAGCATTTGCCAGCAGTGACAATGTAAGAGCATGGTAAAAACTGTAAAAGGTTTCCTTACACCCAGCAGCTGTGATGTCTTTTGTGGATAGACCAACTGTTTGCTGTCATATAAGTTACATGTATATACATGCACATATTTGTGACAGTGATGTGCATTGCCTTACATCAGGATCCAAAGTATGACTGTGCTAACATCTTACCCTTTTTTTTTTTTTTTTTTTCTGCTAGACTAAGCGTAGAGGTCAGCTTGATGACAACCTCTTGGGGTTGTTCTGAATATGTCAAGTATTTCAGACAAATGCAGAGAAAATGTCAAAGTACCACAACACAGCCCACCTCTGTTTACAAGCAGTATTAAGTAATCCTATTCAGACAGCCCTTTTCACACTCTTGGTTCAGGTTGTTCTCAAGTCTTTGCTTTTCGCTTTCTGTTTCAGGTTCTAATGAATCCAAAATGATGAAACTGAGACTTGAAATCCGAGCATGTTGATGGACAAGGGCACAAGTCTAAAATGACCAGGTATGGAGTTGTCACATGTCATTACTGAGCCAAAGGCAAGACTACTATTTGGGAAGTGATAGCAGAAGTCTCCTCATAAGCATCTGTTCATTTTTACTTTTAGGATACTAATCTGAATTTCCTTTGAAGTGCCCATAGGTTAAATACTTAAATACTGGAACTATATGTTAAAGTTCCCAAACTTAAATTACCAAGACTGAGACAGACAAAAATAATAAGTTAATCAAAGTTTGGTGAAGGTAACAAATATGCTGAGATTAATGTACCTTTCTTGAAAACAGATAATGTAACAGAGTCATATTGTGGTTTAATATAAACCTAAATCATCTATAGKACAAGTCCATTAAATTACCTATTGCAAAAGAGATTCTTCTTAAAGGATATAACTTCATTGTATATAACACAGCCAGTATTTTTAAGCATTAATAGAAAAAGAATCACAGGATTTTCTTCAGCTAGTTCAGAAAATCAGCTATTATTTTGTATATATTTTAAATTAAAAACTGCAGAGAATTTTTAAGAAAAAAACCACAATTATATTAATTAAAAAAAAACAACTTTCATATATCTCATTTCATATATATCAACTTTCAATATCTCATATATCAACTATCAATATCTCATATCATATATATCAACTTTCATATATATCATTTTATCATGGTAAAATGGAAAGAACATCATGTGTTGCTTTGCTTTTATATATCTTGAATTCTTATCCTTCTAGGGTCACTGCTACACTGAGATTTCCCAACCATCTCCTGCTTTGGGAAAGCCATCCTACAGTGCAGTACTGACATGGTTTAGTGAAGGGATGTACACCACCACCGTTTTCCTTAACTTTGGACTCCTGATTAAACTGGTGGTTTGTTTTTTTTTTGTTTTTTTTTTTTTTTTATGAGATAATCTTCTTAGCACAGTATGTCTTTGAACATAGCATTTAAAATACTTTCTTTTAAAGTCC
The DNA here is from genome assembly GCF_030028575.1 of Malurus melanocephalus. Classification (NCBI taxonomy): domain Eukaryota; kingdom Metazoa; phylum Chordata; class Aves; order Passeriformes; family Maluridae; genus Malurus; species Malurus melanocephalus. Next base: position 61,963 of record NW_026623875.1, on the reverse strand, counting down.
TTATGTTATATTGGGACAGTACACAGAATATGCAAATTCTTTTTTACTGAAAATAAGTTTTTATTAACTATTTGCAACATTATCAGCCTTCACAAAGTAAATTGGTGTAAAGAGCCAGGGTTTAGAGGAGGAGAGTTGTTAAGCACTTCTTATGCCTCTACAGAAAATGAGTCAAATTTATGTTTTGAATGAGGGTTTAAAATGGACAAGCAGAATGATACTATCTAATGCTTTAGAAAAATCAGTGTGTTGCAATCTCACACTAACCAATTACTGAAAAGTCTTCAACCTAATTTAGTGATTTTAAAATTATTTGTTGATGAAAATTGCCTGTTTTATCTGCAAAAGTACTTGTGAAAAAGGACCGAGATATTTTTTGGTAAAAGGTTTGTCTTGATCCCTCCTTTTACACTATACATGGTAATGGAAGACAATGATACTGCAGGCAAAACTCTCAAAGGTTTTAGTGGGAATGCTACTTGAATACATGCATTAGGAGCTAGGCAGTGGGAGGGGGARGGTTTACATATTCTTTATAAATGTAATAAAACTATTTTAAAAGACATAAAACAAATTGGTAAAAGCTGCCTCTGGCAGTGAGCTGCAGTAACTTATTCCATCAGCTTAAAAAACAGTGTTTTCTTTGTCAAAGAGAAGGCAARTGTGAATTTGGGAATTCTGTGTCCTGACATATTTTAATGGATTATTTCATGTCCATCCATTTCATAAACCTCTCACCTTTGGATCTGTATCACAATTACTTCTCTCCTCATGACCAGAGCCTGAGCGCCCTTCCCTCTGCTGTAACGAAGGTGAGCAACCCCTCTGGAGCCTTCCCTTTCATTTACCAGAAAACTTGTACCTGTGAGGTTTTTTCTAAAAATATATCTTATTTTTCTAAATTTGAAGACGTTTTCCTGTGGATTTTCCCATTAGAAGTAAGGCACGGCTGTGTATCCCATTCTCAAGTCCCTACCTTTAATGCTAAAACAGARCTGAGACTTAAGCACCCCAATCTAGGGTGTGAATATAAAAAAAAAAAAAAATGCCCCACCGTTAAATAGGCCATTTTCAGGAAAACTGAAGTTTAGTCCGAATCTTGTGTTCAAACTGCTGTGCTTTTTACTTTTGGTTTTATGTAATCAAGGCCACTTGTCTCCTACCGCTACTMAGGATTTTTTCAGTTCTAGCTACAAGTTTTCACTAGATGGCAGGAGTCCACTGCCATGTGTTACCAGAGGCTTCACTTGCAGAGCAACAGTTGCCCAACGGTAGGGGAAAAAAGTGAACATGTTCAAGTTTTGCAAAATATAGAAAAACTAACAAAAAACTTAACAGGAATGAGAAAAATTATTCAGGCCCTCAAAAAAAATCATAGTTATATTACTAGATATGGTTAATATTATAGGCTGAAAATAAACAAAAAGAATAATGAAAGATGTTATTTACTTGACAGAGGAGGTAAAAGGACCTTGTTTTATAAAAAGAAGTAGATATTTTGTTTCTGCCGTCTGTGAAAAAGTTAACTGATCCAGTAAGTTAAAGTTAACTGATTAATAAGTTTATTGACAGTTTGAGAAAGTTACAGCTTAAATACGAAACCACTGATCTAAAATACTGTATCGAAGTAAAACCAAAAACCTTAACACTCAATGTACTGCATTACCAAGACACTAAAAGGAGATAAGATGCATTTTAAATTCTCTCCCACAATTTAACAAGACAGAGCTCATGGGATGATGATCAGTCCCTGCACCGTTTCAGCCATTGGTATTTTGCTGAGCTCAGAGCTCTGGACAAAATTTGTCCCTCTTGTCTAGGAGAACAGAATGCAGCTCCATACAGTTACATAAGCCTTAATAACCGTGACAAATCTTCATTGTTGTACCAGTGGAGAAGCTGTTGCACTRGAGTGAGCACTGATTTTTAACAAAACTGCTTTTGAAATATTATTTTTGCAAGTTGGGGCTCCCTGTTCTTATATTTAATTTATTGTCAACTCCTACTGCCTGTTTTGCCCTCTGTCTATACGTGCAGATAATTTATAAGGTGCTCAGTAATTTTCAGTATTGCTCATGAAATATAAGAGGGAACGTTTGGCATCTATTAAAGCTGCTTCTAAGACTGGATAACTTTCTAAAACCAGAGATAAGTTAGTGTAATTCTTTCCAGGATTCCCAAAATAGTAAGAACATTTTCTCATGATAAAACTGTATTTATTCTATGACCAGAGTAGAAAAAGCATCATAAATAGATGACTGAAGCAGCATTTCCTAATATGAGATTGAGTTTTGCGATGTGCTGAGTGCACTCACAACCAGACARCAAAGCAAACAGGAGCTGAAAGGCACACATCATATCACATTCAGCATTTCACAAAACTTTTGTAACACTTGCAAGCTACCAAAAGCTAATAATTCCTGTTTATTGAAAGCCATAGCATCAACACCTGCAGAATCTCTGCAAAACACGTTAGCGAATTCAAACAAGCATCACAAGATCCACACCAACCATTTCCCTGGAAGCAGGATGGATTTAAACGAAGCGGTCCCGTCACCCGTGTCCACAAAAGTCTAACACCGTCTCTCTGTCATTCTCCTACCTTGGCGATTTGCAAAGGCTGCTTGTGCTCCTTGCCCCCTTGCAGTCTGAAGCCCCACGGCGCCCCTCCGCTCATAGCAATGCAGAGATAATCCCCTGTGCCCATTTTCCTGGTGCAGTTAGGCAGCATTCACAGACAGGAGAACATGAAAAACTTGTGTTGCAGATGTTCAGCGAGCTGGAGATTGGTCTGCCGGGCAGAGCTGGAGACCCAGAGCACCACACTGTTGCTGCCGCTGTGTACTGCACGAGCAAATGTAGTCATTGAGGGGAATGGAAGAGCTCCCTCGGACCGAGGGCACAGCCCACTCTGTCGTCAGATTCCGACGCTCAGCCCACCTTCAAAGTAAAGTAAGTGAACTTGAGGGAATGCACACAAAGAGACTCGGCCATGAGGCAGAGGGTTTCATTTAAACATGACTCTCCTGACAGCTACATCAAAACAACAGCAAAAAGAAGTGTACATTTCCCTGTGACAATGTGGGAAATAGGTTTACTTTAGTAAATGGTGCCAGACGTTTAAAACTCTAATTCACCCATTTCTTCCATTTTTACTCCAAACAAAGCAAGTAAAATCTCAAGTGAAACATCACGTACATCCTCTGAATATCTAATACACTTAGATTGAGCTGCCTTTAGGATTTTCATCTCTACTGCATGTAAGAAAAAAAAAAAAAAGAAAGAAAGAAAAAAGAAAGATAAATGCTTTATAATTTCCTTGTCTTGGAATTCCTTCTTTTTCTAGCTCTCTCTGACCTCARTACAGTTTTATGTGTGCTGCTATTTAGCAATGGTCTGAATTATTATTGGACTCTAATAATATCTGTTCTTATGCAGTCTGTTGCCTTTCCTACCAGAGATTAGTGAAATGAAATATCAGATTTCTCTGTGGATGCTATCAGTGGATGATTTGCATTGTGTTGGTAAAGGGGAACTTTTCTATAAGCACCAAGAAAAAATATATTCATTGGGGAGGTTGAAGAGGGATGAAGAGTCCTCTAGATGAGTGTTCACAACCGACAGCATAAGTTTTTACTTGCCTCAGCCCAAAGTTAGGTAGCCAGGCTTAAATCACATTGCATTTTGAACTGAGCTGGTTCTAAAGGAGTGTGTTMAGCAGGTGAACTATCTTTAATGTCTGGACTGCTAAAAGAAGAGTTTCTGAAAGAAACACCTCTTGCTTTGAGACCCAGGATACRGGGAGCATCAGGTTTTCAAAGCAAAAATTCACTGAAGTCTCTGTATGAAGTGTTTCCGTTTGGTTGGTTCTAAGCTGTCAGAGATGTCGGGGTAACAGGAAATGGTCATCTTTTAAATTACATGACTTTGCATCTAAGTAGCAGATAACCACTGAGGCTTTAAACCTATCCAGTGTATCTGTCAATGAAGTGACCCCTGGAGTGATGCTTTAAAGGCAAAGTATCAAGGTAGAGACAGGATCTTCTGTTAAACTGAAATYTGCTGGCTGGGAAAAGTAGACAGGGTTTTAGGAGCTTGARCCCTTCACTARTCCTCTAAGACACTGAGGTAGCACRAAGCCTGGGTKGAGGCAAAATCCCTAATCAAACAGAGGAAAATRTCACTCTCAATAACAGGATTTAATAGGAGGAAGAGTGCAAGCTTTATTGACTACAAGTCAACAACTCTGGAGAAGCAAAACAGGCACAGGTTGCCATATAATTAAATACTTAAGGAAAACATTATCCAAGAAGCCACACTAGGAAAGGGARTAGTCTTTTAAGGGACTGTGCTAGACAACCTGTGAGTGCAGATGCCTCATTTGAAATAGTTCAAGGTAGCTAACTGCTTATTATCTTCTGCAGTGTTGATTTGTTGCTGTATCAGACAGATTTTTAGTCTTTCCCTAGGCAGAATCTTGCTTTAGACAAAGTTCTCTCCCTTTTACCTAATGATGCAAGTTTTTATAGATAATTTTATGACAATATAATTTTTTGGTATATAGCTGCAACAAATGCTCTTATGAGTAATGCTCTGGTAAATACAAAAATTAAACATTTGTTTTAGGAGAATTGATCATATAGTTATCCGCCCTTCAAATTTGTTTGTGGCTTAATTACTGTTAGGGTGTTTTAAGCTTGTATTAGTCACTTATCATTTTGGTAAAAAGGAATAATCAAATATGATCTCTGTTTCTGAACTTCTCCATATTCTTATTGCAGAAAACAAATTAAAGAGAATCACCCCTGCATTTTGGATGGTCATACACATGATAGGAATTTGAACTAGATATAGATGCCTCTATCTCCTTTTGACCTTATAACTGAACTGTGTAAAGTATTAGAACAGAACAACCTTGATTAATTATTGCTCAGCTGAAAAAGATGACCAGGATCTGTTTGATTTTGTTGTATGACAAACCTTTGGGGACATTTAAACCTGTTACTTTTAAAGTGATATAGGACTCTGTGCTTGAACTGACAAGAACTGTGATCCTGACAGGAAAAAAAAAGATGGGAGAAATAACTTTTATCTAGTCTGCATGTTGAGGGGCTTTTATAGCAACAATTCCAAACAAATTGCTGCTTTTCCTCTAAGGGATAATTTCTTGTTTGCTCTGCAGTAAGGAAACYATTTGAAGTCTGTAACTAAACTATTCCCCTGATGGGGAAACCCAAAGCTTCCTACATCTTAATCTTAGAAAGAATACTCCATGGGCTTTAACAATTCCCATTTGCCCTATATGAATTTCTTAAATGCTTATACTGCAGCATGTTTTGCTTTTTAATGCTCCTCTTATCTTTTTGAACATTCTTGCATCCTCTGGGATTTCTAAATGCTGATCATAAACTGAACATCAAGATAAAAGTAGAGTCAATCATGGAATTTATGACTTTTTAGTCTTTGTAGTTTCTCGGGCTTAAATAAATTTCATAAATTCTGAGATTATTTTCAAAATACACTGGAATTTTTCAAGCTAATGGCAACTGCAGCCATTTAACCACTGCCACCATCTCCATTGTTTCACTAAAACCTCAGACCCATTTCTAGGCAACAAGTGATAGAACTTCCGTGTCACAAAAAAAATCTTATAAATTGGGCAAATAACAAAATGGCAGAATTTACCCAACATCTATCTGGGCYCAAATAYAGGGAAAGGTTTGGTTTAAATATGWTCTTGTATGATAAGATCTGTTTAAAAAGATTTCCAGGTCAAACTTCCCCTTGCTCATCTCCCTTCAAGATCTGCCAGTCAAAAACCCAGCACATTAGCCTTGATGAGCTGTGATAAGCTACGAACAGCCATATTTTTAGAATAGCTACAGTGAGACCATCAATCCTGAAATGTTGTCTTTGATACCAGGTGGAAAATGGAACAGAGAAAATGGTGCATTTCTTTCCTCAGGCTCCATTCAAACACTTCCTCAGCTGGAAGTGGCATCTCTCTACTTTGTAACAGGAGTTTTTCTTCCATGAACTTTTGCATGGTGTTTCCTCTTGAGCCCACATGACTTGTAGCATCTATAGCTTAGTGCAGGARGTCATCCCTAACTGAGTAGTGACACAAAGAAACACCTTCTGGATCCTACAGATTCATTTGCTGTCCCCTGGTTCATGGATCTGGGGAATGTGACCAAGCAATCCCCATGCACATTTTCCAGGCACTTATTTTACAGACCTTTTGCATACTCTTACCCTCTGTTTTTTTCAAATAGAGAATAGAATAATTAGTCATCCTTTATGGAAAACCTATCTCACACCTTTCATTCTCYTCATTTTCTCTCTCTACATCCTCTACAGTTTGAAGTCCTATTTGAAATGAGGGTCTACAACACCACAGGCCACAAAGTTGGGATTTGTGCAGTAACTAACTTGATGATATCTATTTTGTTCTCTGGTTGCTAACCCCAACACTACTAACACCTAATTTGCTTTTTCAGACACTGCTGTGTTAAKGTGTTCCTGGAATTATCTTTCAAAATCTTAAAATCTTGTCTGATGCTGCTTAGTTCAAAGCACATAGTTTTATATGTGATTTAATGTTTTTTCCCCCAATGTGCATCACCTTATACTTCTAAGCCATGTTATGGTATGGCTGCTTAGTTTTCTTAAAAGCCTTTGGTGAAGGAATTTGTTGAAAGCCTTTCGTAAATCCAAGATCAATCAGATCACCCTTATCCACGTGTTTTTTGATCCCCTCAAAGAGCTGCCTTATGTTTGTGAGGCAGGACTTCCTTTTATGAAAACCTTTTTAACTCTTCCCAGATAAGTCATATTTATCCAGATGTCCACTGTTCCATATTAGAGCTTCCACCTCTTTGTTTTGGATAGATATCAAGCTGACAGGTTTGCTGTTTTCTGAGTCTCTCTTGGAACACTTTAGCTAAAAAATGGCACCCTCTAATCTCAGTAATGGTCAGCTATTTCAGCCTYGAATTCCTTTAAAGCTCTGTGTGGTCTTGCTGACCACTTCTTAGCTTTCTTTGCCTCATCTGCTGCCACTTGTCCATATATTTTCATTTTGTATTGTAATAATAATTTATGATACTGAACAGTTTTACTACAAGTGGATTTATCTMAAATCTAATTTAAATCACATATTTCTGCAGCTGAGTTCAGAAGACATTCTYCAAATGTGAGAAGAAATAAGACATATGTTTGTCCTTTCATCCAGCAATAAAAGCAAAGCTTTCATTTCACCTACAAGTTTCCTACAGTAGTATCCTAGGTCTGTGGATTCTTTAAAAATGCAAACATTTCCACCCATTCCTTAGTAATGAGGAAGAGACAGAGGGAAAGGGGATATCATGCTCTCTAATTTATGGGCAGCATTTTACTGCTGTAAGTACCCAGATGGTCTGACTTCCTCCTTTTTCTGCATTTCATTTTCTTTTCATATATGATTTTTTCCACATTAAAATCAGCATAAGCTAGTCCTCTGAAAATACCTATTTTAACAGCTTTCTAGTAGATTTAACTGTATCATCTGTAAACAATTTAACATACTACCCAATTTATTGTAGAATGTGATTTTAGCCAAATGGGAGACTCAGGAGGGGGAGGGGGAAAGGAAAAAAATGCACTTACTTGTTTGGGGAGGGGTGGGGGGGTTTTGTTTTTGTTTTTTTTTTGTGTTAATTACATGGGAAAAAAAATCCCACTTGTAAATATATAGTTGGTTTAACGGAACAAAAGATAAAATCACAGCCAGACGACTTAAGAAATCATGATACAGTCTCTTCCAAATGAAGGGAACTTGACCTCTTCCAAWATATCCCTTCAAATAACTATTTTTTTAAGTGGCTTCTGCAAACTGGGCAATGTTATTTTTCCAAATTATTGCCTAATAACATAACTTTGTTCATAGTCCTACAATTCTGTTGTTACATAAGGTAAAAGCAAATTTTGAAGGCAATTCTAAACATCATTTTCCACAAACCTTACAGAAGTAGAAAAATACATTTCTGCTTAATTGCTACCCTTAAGTTTTGTTCCCCTGACTCAAGAAGCAACAAGGAACAGAAACACATGGAAARGATTTCATTTTCAAAAGAAGTATAAAATGACAATGTGAATTAAATATATTGATGGAAGGTTCAAATGCATGGCTCCAGCTAACATCCATTAAAGCTGATTCTCTTCATTTTTCCCATCAAAATTCTCTTGTCCTACAAGACAAATTAATAAAATCCAGATGGTTTGATTGCATGAGGAACTTTGCAGTGCACTGCCAGATAATCAGGTTTGCTTACTGAAAGTACAGACATTGAGTGGCAAAGGTATTAAAGTCAGCAATACTAAGTTCTTAGTGAAAATAAAATAAAAATACAAATCATAGATAATTTTTAGCTACCTATAAGGCCAGACAGAAAAACTCTACTCACACTCATAGGAGGCGTGAGCAGTTCCCCACYATTAGAAGTAAAATTTAATTTTAATCCCGAATGTTGATTATAAAGCAAGGTACTGAGTGATGGGWTGGAATTTTAGAATTAGTCCTGCTTTCTTGTTTCTTAACCCAGCTTCAAGACTGGCAAATGAAGTGTAGTGAAGAAGCAGAGAAATTTACGGGAGGGGTATTTCTCAGCACTTACGTTACAAGGTGTCATCCTGCAGGAGGAGTTTTGGTTCTGTTGTAAAGAAAACCATCCAAAACAAACAGGCAAGAGAAGCCACTTTGCTCCAAAACACAGAAAAAATGTTATCATTGAGCATTTCTGAATTATAGCAGAATAAGTAGAAATTTGTGTAGAGAATGGAACTACAATTCAGCATGTTAAAAGATAGATTAATGATGGGCTCTGAAAGTATGTGCATATCACAGGCCCTCTGTAACCAAAGACCTGCACCATTAAATACAAGACATAAAATCTATGGATAACTCAGAGAGGCAAGAATTTGGGGAAGAGAACTCATGTTTCTCAGGTTTTTGTCCTACCTGTTCCTACTACAGCCAGTCTCAGATAACCAGAAAATGCTTTCCTAAACTGGCTGAAGAGAAGCAAACTTTTTTTYCCCCTGGACATCTTGGACAAAAATGTTTTGAGAAGGTTTTCCTTTATGAAAARACGAGGATTTCAGATTGTKTCTAAAAATTAATACACARARTAACTACAAGATTTMATTGTGAGAAAAAGTAACMCACATTCACTGCAAGGTTTGTGAACATGAAAAAATTCTGTAACACTGGAATTAGTACCTGTTTCTTGTTAATCTAAAAGTAAGGTTTTGGGTTAGAATTCATGTTTCCAGGTGTCATTCCACTGCTGTTTTTACTTATTCCTGTGTTTTAGCAAGCTAGAACTAATTTACTCTTGGGACTTGGAAAGACTCTTAGGTGTCTATTTCCTTTTCATTTTGATTCCCAGAAGATGGGATGACTACATTTTTGGCTTCAGTGGTTGGAAAAATTCTGATAAAAGACTCTAAAGCAAAAAGAAAACTGTTTATGAACAATTTTCTTTCTGGTTTTGGCAGGGAGAAGTTGCATCACATTCTTCATAACGGAGCCTATGGGAATGAAAATTGCTCTTCTTTGSCAAAGCTTGGAAGAGCCTAGAATGGAACATGCATGTAAGTAATGCAAGCAGGTGTTCCACTTTGCTCACCTCTGCCCCAAAATGCTTCATCCTGCTCTTTGAATTGGCATTTAAAGGTGGTAGTTGAGTAACACAACACCTTYTATCCATCTGTTCATCTTGGACAGTCGGATTTTATTATCTCCCCTCTTTCTTTTGAAAGARCATTTCATGCTAACTTGTTGGGCTAAAGAAATACAACATGCTAAACTCTCCTCTGATGTACCACTATGAAATTAATCATGAGTAACCATATCATATTTATTTAGAAAATATCTATTTAATCATCGCTGAGATATGAGTTAGGCCCAAGTAATCTAATACATTTTGAAATGATGCTTTAATGTGGAACTGAAGACCGAACATGAAGATTTAACATTAGTCTGATGAATACTCACCTGCATCAGATTTCATCTTTTCAATTTTGTTTCCTGTTAGCAAGTGTAGAGGTGATTAATTCCCCTTGACTTGTTGCTATGAAAGAGCTCAATTCCATGCCTGGCCACAGTCCAGCATAAAATAAACTATTTTTGCATTGCAGTTTAAAGCAGGTATTGTTTGTTACTTGGAAGACTCTTAAGAGTGAATTTTTCCATACTAAAAACAAGGACAGGAGAAGCAGAGAACAATTGAGTTATAATGCAGTATGAGTCTTGGGAAGTTTGAGTTCTGATTTTACACTTGAAAAATCCCATTATTTGGTCTGGGCCTGGAAAATGAGAAAAATAGCTCCTATATATCCAGTGAAACCTTGAGAAATATGAAACCTTCTGAAATTCTCTGCTTATATTTTGATAGTTTGATACTTTAAGTCCTCCTGGAGTATCCTTTCTTCCCTCTTTCCTSTRTTACAAAATAAGCAGTAAGGTTTGYGAAGCAGTTTCTAACACACTCTTTACAACTACAGTGAAGTTTTTTGTTCARTGCCTTCCCCAGTGGGTCTGAAGTTGGTGGTTCCAACTACAGCAYCTGGCAAAAGGACAGGGCATAAAAAGTTGCTTTGGCATGAAGTGCTGCCTTTAAAAGTTTTGCCTCTGAATGGTTCTGGTTAGGCTTTACCAGAAAAGCAGAGGTGACATAACAAGGACCGCCCCACAAGAAATCTTACCCTCCCATCCAAGTAACTGTAATAGATTAAAAAGCAATCCAGCTATCTTCATTCCTGGCAATGGGAACAAGAATTCCAACCCTTTGATAACTAATTCCTTTCCAAGTGGAGCAGACTATATTGGAAAAACCTGCCCTCTAAAAACACCTTGATGTTTAACCCCTGCTGATCCCTTGCCTATTGCACTGCATCTTCTTGCCAGGAACCAGTTTCCAGACTTCCCAGCTCCTTCTGCCTTTGCTTTGGCTTTGGCTTTTGGTGCTGAGGTACTGCTGACATGAATCTGCCTGTTTTCAGACAACAGCCCATGTCTACAAATACTGAACAAGTGYTTTCTGTGCCTCCACAGTGCAAAGGTACCGTGCATGCTGTGACACCAAGTGTGACATAGAATTTTGCTCCTGCCCTTAATTTCAATGCCAGCTGCATCTCCTATGCCTTTGTAGCTTCCATGATATAAAAATAACATGATGGATTTTTAAAAAAAAATTAATTCTGATGTTTCTTTTTGTTGATCATAGGGAAGGCATCAATTGCTTTAGACTAGAAGATGTCCAGACAGCACAAATCTGGACAAATATTTTTACAAATAACAGAGATGCTTTACTGGTATGCAAATTTTTCCATGCTCAGGTAGAAGATGTTTTACTTCGACATAAATGGTGGAGTGAAGCAAAAGCACAGTCTATGTAAGAACACACATAGAAGTATTTGAMTCTTAAGTAACTCAACCAAATTTCCAGTTTGTTATGAAGAATTWACTCAGTTGCTCTTTTTCAGTGGTAGCAAGTTTATTTGAGTATTGCTCTATAGCAAGACTTCACTAACACATCAGAAATTTTAAACACAAGAAGGAAATGTAAAATGAAAGCCARTGAAAGTAAAGCTGCTTCAGATGCTTCTGAATGTAAAAGTGAAATATATCTATGTTTGAGAAATTCTATACATTCAGCAAGTAAACACAGAAAGGATCGTTTAACTTTCTGCTGTCCTTTCTGAGACTGTGGCCTAATGTTTATTCACAGTGCTTTATATGTGATCCATTATTCATCAGATTCTACTAAGACCTCATCTTTGTTTTTATGTTACTGTTCATTRTGTAGCAATTACAGCAGGATAATCAAATCTTGGGTTGTTTTTATTTAAGAACAGGTAGTACAATCTTCCACTCTCATGCATCTTAGACAGCAATAAATGAATTTAAAAGATAATTGAAATTCCCCAACAGAAAGATCACAGCAATTTTCTCAGAACACCACATCTACCTCCTGTAAATGTTCCAGATCGAGTTGCCAGAATGTTGATTTCATTAGAAAACCAAAATAGCTACAGTCAGTGAGAGTAAGCAGAGGAGTCTCACAATCTGCAGATACTGGGAAATCCAGAGGCTTGAGCTAGCCATAAAGTCTTTTTTTTTGGACAAAGCAACCACAGTCATTTTCTAAAGCACACTGGCTTTTGTAACATGTGGCCTGTGTAGAACATGTAGAACATGTGGACTGCAAAGCATTTTATAAAAATTTCTGTTCTACTGAGTTTCAGGGAAAGAAAGTGGTTTCAGCTACTAGAGACCAATTTAACAAGAGATCAGGACCTTGGCTTTAAGGCAAGTACCCTTTTCTCAAGACCCAGAGTGTCTTCTAAGCAAACCGTAACATTAAGTACTCCTTCTCCTGCACATCATTTTTCACCCCTAGACTTTTTTGCTTTGCAAATACGCCAGCAAACTCTACCAAGAGTCTCTGAGGTAGGCAGTAAATGCTCTGTGGTGGTTGATTTTTGTCTTCTGTTTGGGGAAGTTAGGGACCATGGAGATAACAGGAGCTGTCACTGAGGACTTAGCAGTTGCCAGCAATGTTTAAAAGGGTTGGGGCAGGGAAGAAGTGAAGCACGCTCAGTCCTTCTATCCTCTGCAYGGTGTAACACATTTATGAATTGGAATTGGATTTACACTTCTTCTCATCTAAAAAATATTTTAGAAATATTAATGAGTGTTAAGTGTCAGGACCCCTCCTCGTGCATGGTGTGCTGAAAGCAGCCCGAGGGGTAACACAGCCTCTACATGGGAGGTCAGWGCTCAACAGAAGGGAAAAGGGAGATTCAATGGCATGATCCATGTGCTCAGCAATCCCTAAGGCCTCCCAGTAGCCTCTCCAACTTACAAGGACCCATTTTGGTTCTGGGTGTCTGGTTCACAACCTGAGACACCTTAGTGGGAAAAAAAAATACCAAAAAGGCAACAAACCAGAGAGGAATTAATTCCTCCTTTATTGTGGCCCCATGCCTGAGCTGAAACAGGTAATAGTGGATAGTCCCTGTAGGAAGTATCTATTAACACAGGATACTTAAAAGATAAACAGCAATGAATGCATGCTCAGGATTTGAACATTACTGTATTGTTCTCCCTGAATAACAACACCTACATCAGTCTGATATTCTGAAAAACCTTTGCTGTTTTCATTCCATATGGGGCAGTGTTTAAAGGGTRAACTCCACTAATATTTTCTAATTGCCATTGAGACTGTTTTATCAAAATATTGATATTCACTTCTGCTGTACCCTCATCTAGGTTTCTATTTGGCTTAGCGTTTTATATTAGAAATGCAGCTTAGTCACAGCACTGATGTGTTTCTTCTTACAGGGTGTTCTGATTACTGAAATATTACATCTTTCCTTTTTCTTCATGGAGCATTTACTAATCTGACACAATTTGTTTTGAGAAGAACATAATTCCTTCAAAATTTGACTGCTTTTTTTTAAATAAAAAATTCTTTGCTTTCATTTTAAACAACTGTAAACTTTTAAAATATCATTTCCATTTTTCTTGTAAAGAGACAGGAGATCTGCACGGTTTGTTCATCAGGAGTTCTTATAGCCCTGCAATGGTAATTTCTGGGAATATCCAATCTCAAATAATTTTAAAAAKAATTATAAAATAAATKTAATAATAGTSTCTGAAAGATTTGAACTAGCCTTCTATAGAGCTGCCTATGTGTTTTCTTAGTTTCAGAACTAACAGAAAAAATTCTAGTGAGAACTTTAAAARTGAGATTATAGAGATAGGAGCTTTATTGAATTTTTTTAATACAGATGAAAAAATTCATACAGATTCAGACAAATTCCACTTATTTCACCAGTTTTAACTTTTAATTAGGTCTGAAATATRWGAAATTACATTTGCTTTCAGCAACRTTGCATAGGTWCCACTAGAGGATAAATTTTGCAACCTAATKGATTCTGTTCAGAAAGGTAATTTAACCTGCAAGGTCATCATTACTGATGATGACAGAGAATAAACCAGTCTGATTTTCAGATTTTATGGTATGATTTAATACAATAGTTTAGCAATCCTGCATTATCATTTTTRTGAAATTACTTTCTAGACCAATAATGCACTTAAATCTTTAATGATGTTTCCACATTTCTGAAATTGAAAACCTTAAATTGCTTTTAATGTTATAGGTGAAAACYGTAGATAAATTCTCCTTATAGCTTCAAACCATCCAGACTGTGACATGCTGCATTCTTTTTGTCTCAGTGTTCCAGCCTAAAGAATAACAGAAGCATCCTCGAGAAAAAAGGAGGCATCTTGATCCATTTCCAGAGTGGGCCTGAATAAAGGGAAGAACTGCCAATGAATGCCACAGCTTCTCCTTGCTATCTTTTGCTGATCTCATGTTTCAGTTTCACTGGAGCTGATTTTGGGGAGGAGAAATCTGATAGTAAGTATTCAGTGGCCAAGTAAGTGCACGGTTCCTCAGTGCTGAGTTATCCACAGCTGCTTACTGTTAATAGCTCAGAGYGAGACACAGCAGGGCTGTGGGACAGTGGCTGCCCGTCTCCCCAGTAAAATAGGGAATGTCCAAACTTAAACCTGTTATTTCCCTCAGCGGCGTGGTATTTCAGAGGAGTTTTGTATAACTTTAAYGTGTCCACATAATGAGGAAAAGAGAGAGGGGAGAGGGGTGAAACTACAGCACAGCAATGATGAAAGGCATTGGTTTGCATCCTRCTTATGAAAGAGTCACTGATACCCTGCAGCCAAAACCACATCCAGTTTAACCGATGCTTGTCACCTCAGGGACAAAATTTTCCATTCTGATTAGACAGCTGGGAGAGATTTGAAATGTATTCAAATTTCTCTGAGCAAATCCAACAATATTTGCTCTGATAACATGTAAAAAACCAGCTTATACTATGTAGTGGTGAATCCAGTGCTGGATACCAAGAATAAGACAGGCCAAGTCTTGTTCTTACCTATTTTGTGTTGGTTATTGAGGTTTCTAGTGAGTCTTTCATGCAAAGGATGCCACTGTTTATCTTCATTTTGACATCTGTTACAAAGGCAATGGGATTTTWWTTTTTTCAGAATTATTTTGTATAGTAATGAATACTTTGGCCAATCYGGTTTGTGGTCTCAGCCATTAGTGATGTATAGCTCTAGGTAAAACTGTTTGGTACTTTGAAAAGACTTATAAAGGTTGTAGAACAAGGATAAGAAAGCCTCTAGAGCCTGAATTCCAGATAAATGCACGTGAATTTTGAAGCTGTCATGGTATGATTCTTGGGGCTGTCCTGCGAAGGGCCAGGAGTTGGACTTTGATGATCCTTGGGGTCCCTTCCAATTCAGGATATTCTATTATTCTGTGATTCTTCAACTGAATATTTTTTTCCTTGTTTGAATCCTCTGCCTTTTTCCTTTCTTTTTTASTTCAACAACACCATTAATGTTTATTTGTGATTGGGAGGAAAAGCAATTTTACAAATACATCTTCCTCATGTTACTT
The DNA here is from genome assembly GCF_030028575.1 of Malurus melanocephalus. NCBI lineage: Eukaryota > Metazoa > Chordata > Aves > Passeriformes > Maluridae > Malurus > Malurus melanocephalus. The sequence goes on along the minus strand of NW_026623875.1, from coordinate 46,430 downwards.
CCAATCTCTCTCATGTTACTCCCATGTTTCTACTTTGTTAATTAGCAAAACACTGCCTATCTTGTAACCAAGGCAGCATTTTTAAACGCACTTGAACAGTAACTAATACCGGCGTATGCAAACAGGTAAAGTACCTGCCTCATATTTCACTGTAGATATTCAAGTGGCATAATTTTACATACAGATATGCCAGATATGTGTGTTTAAAGTGTAGTAGTAAATGCATCTTCGACCAGGCAGCCGGCGACAGGATGAGGACAGACTCTTAAGCTGTTTCAGGGAGATTTAGGTMGAAATTAGGAAGAMTTTCTCACAGAATGGATGATGAGACATTGGAATGAGCTGCCCWGGGCGMGGGTGGAGTCACCGTCCCTGGAGGTGTTGTTTAAGGAAAGGCCGGACGTGGCACTGAGGGACATGGTTTAGTCGACGTGGTGGTGTTCGGTCATAGGTTGGACTCGGTGATCTCAGAGGTCTTTTCCAACCCATGGATTCTGGGTTTGATTCCGTGATTCTGTTTTTCAAGCACATACGAGAAAAAAGAAAGCTATCGCGTTGGCAGAACACCTCTGTGTTTGGAGCGGCACGTACCCCCAGCGCAGACGAACACACGGTCCCAGAGTGCCCGGCCCGGGCTGCCCTTCGCCCCCGCCCGTGAGGGCACAGCCCGGCCGCGGGCGCGGCCTCACCGCCCGCACTGCGCAGGCGCCGCCCGCGCGGGGCCGCCTCAGACGTGGCACTCGGGCGCGTGAGGGAGCGGGCGCGCGGCCGCAGGTAACGGTCCCAACGGGCGCCCCGGGCTGAGGGGACAGCGCGGGGACACCGCGGGGACAGCGCGGGGACAGCGCGGGGACAGCGCGGGCAGCGGCGGGGCGGGCACGGGGACGGGGCTCCGGCTGCCCTCAGCAGCGGCAACCGGGGGCTGCGCCCACCCGAGAGCACCCGGCGGCGGAGCGCGGCCCCGGGCGGACACAGGTACTGCCGCGGGGCGGGCGGWGGCTCCGGGCGCGGGGCCGGACCTGTTGCGAGCCTCCGGCGGCTTAAAACTCGTAGGTACTGGGGATAGAAAAGCGATATGCATTAAAAAACGTGGAAAAGCTCTGCAGGCTTGGCACTGAATGGGGAATAATGAAGATTTTGCTTTCATACCTTAGTCCACAATGTGTTACCAAAAAAACCCTAAAATATGTGTGTAGCTGTATTCCAGTCCGTGTGTGTGCACAGCGATATTCCATTCTGCGTGTACGAGTCCGTGTAGATAAAGGTGCACASCCCCGAGATTGTTTGCCAAATTGAGATTGCGGCTGCCATGGGAAGGGACGGCACCTCTGCCTCGATGATATATTGGGGAACACAGTGTCTCCAAGAAGAAATACAAAGTTAATACTTTTCCTTCAGGAAGCCAAGGACCTGAGCCTGTTTTTGTTTCTGTTGTCCTACTTSTGCTTGCACATAGTTGAGTTTTACATCTTCACAGAGACTGTAGAGCGTTGCATAGGTACAGCAATCCTCTGAAAAATTTGACAACCTATTCTATAAAAGGGGGGGGGGGGAGGGTCAATTAAATTGTGCAGCTGTTCCTCATTGCTGGTGATGTTCCCCAGGTTATGGGGTATAAGGTAAACTGCTATTTGAGACAGGAAGRAAAAAGTTTTCATGACCTTCTGTATGAACTCTTTTCTTGGTGTCGTGGTGCATCCACACCCTCCCCCAGAGAGTAATTTCCGAAATGCTCATAATTCTTCAGGCGACCTTAAATCACTCATTTGTGATAGTTGGTATATATACTTGTCGTGAGAAGACATTAAATATTCTTGGTGTTCAATAGAATTTGGAACTGTGTCTGAAAAGCTTGTATTATTTTGTCTGTGGTTAGAGCTCCTGACTCACTTCAGCACAACCTCTGTGTGTTTATACTGTCGTGAGAAGTTTGACGTGGCAACATTTTTTTTTCTGTGTGTGTGAGTAAGCTGTGGAGGAAGTAATTTCCTCTGAATGCTCTTGCAGCTTAAGGTGTTGGTTGTTGCAGCWGACTCTAAGTAAAAATCACTTGCTTTATATAGATAWAAAACATATGTATGTGTCTGTGCCRGTGTGGGGGTAATTTAATGCTAATTTAGTGTCTTTCGGAACAACTAAAGCTCTCCCTGCCACGTCTTTTCTGATGGAAGTGGGGGAGGGAAGAAGGTACAGCTGGCAGCACCAAGCCTCTGATTAAACATTTTTCTTTCTTCTCCCTGTGTTTACCTTGTTAACTAGTAAATAGGAAAAAACTCCATAGGATTTTAACTCCCGGAAGCAACTGAACACTGCAACTGAGAAATCTTAGGCTGCAGGAGGAGTGTGGTTTGGAGGGTTGCACAGGCAAATGTGTGGGGACGACCAGGCCCTGTGCACAGCTCAGAGTGGCTTCCCATCTGATGTGGAAGATCAGTAAAACTGTTTTTTTCATCAGAAGTATCTGTTTAATTTGAGAAAACTAGAAATAGGCTTTCTGATAAGGTTAACTTATCTTTACTGACATGTGCCAGTGCAGCATAAATTTATCTGTGTGTTCTTGGAGCTGTAATTTTGAGGTACATTTGTGCTTGCTTCTGGAGCACAATTCCTGATTTATTTTCATCCGGTTTGCTTATTTAGAGATGACTCCATGGCTTGAACTTAAGGTTGTGAAGTATAGGTGGTTGGGAAAGCTATTTTGAAGGARCATTTAACAGCTTGAATGCTGATTTATGTTGTGTTTCTTTAGTTTTTGGAGATGCTGGGCCTGTGTGCTTGTGACTTTACAGGAGTAGTAAAAGTTTGTTCAGGGTTTGGATCCTCAGCATTTGTCGTAACAGTTTAATTTGGGCCTCAAGAAAGTGAAATTCTGATTTTTTTTTTTTAATTTAGTATGATATTAAAATAGGAATTCTCACATGGAAAAGAGAAAACTAGTTATCAAGGCTGCAGACTGTACCAAACTTTAATGACTTTTCAGATCTCTTGGTGGTAAGGGCACCATGTCTGAAAACTGATCTTGTGAAATAGAGTCATATGGTTTAGCAATGCCGAATTCTCCAGATCTTCTGCTTGTAAAAATGATGGCAGTTATCAAGACACTTTTTCCTGAAAGTTTTCTAGAATGTTGCTGTATCGTGTTTAACAAAATATTACTACAAGAAGGTATTTACGTATCTTGTAAATGCTGTCATTAGAAAACTCTTTCTGAATTGCTTTTTATGGGATTCTGGGTTTTGCTTGTTTCATTTTCTTTAACAACAATGGGATCAAGATGTGAAAGCTTAGGGAAAAGATGCCTGATAACAGAAAGAGCAACATACAGTGCTGTTGAGGTCATACTGCCTCAACTCTCCCTTGTCCTTGATGTCAGGTCATTTTTTTTGCCTTCAAATGTGTTTTTATCTTCTTTTGGGGAATACAGTTCACAGCCTTTTGAAATGCACAGAGAGTGATGAATAGTAGCAGGTGTCATTTTCCCTTTTGCAGATTCCTGGAGAGGACGCAGTGCTTGCAATGAGAAAATTGGCATCATGAGTCAACAAGGTTATGTTGCAACTCCTCCATATTCCCAATCCCAGCCAGGAATAGGAGGTTTTGGACCACCTAATTCTTCAATTCATTATGGACATTATGGGGACCCTAATTCTTCATACTCGGCACCTCAGCCAGGTATTATTTTGGCTAAAAAATTGTTTTCAGAGTCTGCTTTTCTCTGATGGCGGTTTGCATCTCTTTTTCTAACTTCTGTAAATTTTGCACTGATACTGCAACAGGAACCAGAAAAAATGTTTTACCCAGTTTCTCTAAAGTGTCTTATTAAAGACAGCAGGAATTGTGTTACTTCAATCGAGTGCTGAATATAGTCAAAATTCTGATAGAAATTCTGGTAATTGGCTTATTAGAACACTTGGGGAAAAGAGTTGTTTTCATACCAAATAATTTTTTATGTTAGAGTCATTTAAAGGGAAAATAATTCAAGAAATACAGTTTGAAAGGCYGTTCATTCATCCCTGCTGTTTACATAAATTACGGCTTTTTCACAGTCATTGTACTGGRTCTGAATTAAGAACCATTTTCAGCACAGGAAAGCAGGTTCTACACAGGGAAGCTCCTTTTGTTTTTAAAAGTTGCTTCAGGCTTTCATTCTTACCTTGATCTCTGAAATCAAAAGGATCTCTTGTTTCTACCTCAAAATATAATTGAGTGATRGGGAATTACCACTGTCAGTTCCTACCATCAGTTGCAGTGTCTGTTCATTGCTTCTTTCTTATTGTCCCTCTTGGTTTCTTTGCTGTTAAGTTATCAATTGCTATTTGTTTCCTTTTTACTACGTGATAGTTTTTCATAGCTGCTTTTATAACTGATTCTAACAGAATCACTGAGATTGGAAGGGATCTCTGGTCCAACCCCTCTACTTAAGCAGGGTGACCCAAAACCGTTATTCTTCACCCTGGAGCASAGGTGTGCACCTGTATTTCTTGCCCATCTTGTTCTTTCTTACAGGGTTTTACTTAAAAGTGCTTGATCTTTTGCAGGTGTGTCAAAATCWACTGTGCCTTTTGGATCTCCACCTCCTGTTGGGCCTCCACCACCTGGTGCACAGCAATTCAGCCAGACCGGTTTCCAAAATGGGTCCAGTACACCAGGACAGCAGCCTCACAGGTGACTGGAAAGGATTAATACCTGACATCTAAGCTGTTTGACTTCTGCTGTGTCTCTGTGAAGSAGACAGGAATGGGAAGGGGAAAAAACAGGGACAGGTGAAAGCTGTAAAAAGAAATCTTTGAAAAAAGGTTGCATGGGAGGATAGCCAAGCTTTGTTACACAGTACTTGTGTTTTAGGTAAAATAGGTCAATATGCAGCTCTTACTTAATTCTGTCGAATATTAATTATTTTGCACATCTCCCAGAAGCGGCAAAATTAATTTGTGTACCCATAGCTATTTCAGTTTTAGTGAACATGACACTGTTGAAAAAGATTCTTCTTGTAGCTGTCAGAAGTCTTAATTTGCTTTTGTGCTTTTTAGTTGTTGTACAGTTGTGTTCAGATAAAGGCCTGTGTATGTTTTATTACACATCAAAATARGGAAGCCTTTTTGTGATCCCTGGGAGGACCCAAAAATAATGGTGATCAGTTGTTCAAGATGATGTACTCAAACATAGGGAGAAGTGATGATTGTCCTGAAGGATGAAAAAACAAGGTGAACATAGTCAGGTTGACATGACCCAGCAAAATACTGATTCTTTGGCTTCTTGTCGTTGCCCTGACAAGTGCACATCTCTTGCTCTTCATCTAGTCTTGTTTTTTTCCCATTATTGCTCAGAGCTGCTATTCTAGGCCAGGAAATTTCCAGATGAAAAATTCAAAGTACAATGAATTCTCCTTCCCTTGAAATAGCTGGGCCCCTCCTCAGTTTTACAAGGGGTCAGAGGAAAATCTGTGTTGATTGTYTCTGGGACATAGCCTGAGATCTTATTCTACCAGAATGAAATAGTCTGGTAGATAATGCCTTTGTAAGCCACATGTGTGTTACTGCTTTCTTTTCTTTAGTTATTTTTCTTGCATTCATGTTCTCTGATAATCTGATCTGGTATCTGATAATCGTGAAGGTTTTCCTACCCACATCATCTTTTTTCCTCTACTACAGAGAATTCCTCAACAGCTTCTCATTTCCTTTTCTTCTCTTCACAGATTTTTCTCCTAATCYTCTTCACCCATCCCTGGTAGGGAATCTTCCTTTATAAGCTTGGAAAGGGGATGGAGTGCTGTGATAATTTCAGAAGCTTGTGGTTCTTAATCTTCAGGTTTATAGTTGCTACTGCTCTCACTTTGCCATGGCATACATACTCTGCTTCATATCTAACAAGTGTGCAAACGAAAATGGACAGCTTGTTTTTATTAACAAAGTTTGCAGTCTCTGTCCTTCGAGTGCTTCATATATTTTAATACAAGTGTACACWTTTTGAGTAAAATGTGAGCAAACTCTCCTCAGGTTTTGTCCCAACCAGTTGTTTCAGGACCACCCTTGAGGAGTTAGGAGATCTTCTAGAATTATGATTGGTTGATCTAATTTTTTTGGATAACTGCTCTAATTTTTCCCTTTAGGTTTCAAAGCCCTCCACCTCCAAATAACACAGGAGCTTCCTATCCTCCCTACAGTCCTCAGTCACAAGCAGCCTTCCCAAACACTGCATCTGCTTCATCTCCAGCACAACTTGCTGACCAGCTCAACAGCATGCAGATAAATAGCTATGGTAATTGGGTTTATCTGACTGACTTTTTCTCAGTTAAAGCATTAACAATGATAATTAGAAACTTACTGAACTTCTGTATAAACAGAAAGTAGGACATTTGACCACTATCAYTGGCTTAAGTTCTTTGAAGTTTTTTATCTCATCCTATTCCTCAAATCACTATTATTGAGTTAATTCTGAATTGATGTTTGACAAGCCTTCCATAAAATTCAGGTATCCCATCATTTCCCAAGACTTACAGATTGTAAGTCTTAAAAAACTCTGCYTCCAGGATCCTCTGAATTCTAATTGGAATCTGGATCTTATAAACAACAAACAATTCCTTGCTAGTGTGTAAAAAATAATTCCCACATGTTTCATCTTTTAGCATCAAGTGGGTTCATTTTCCATCAAACCTGTAATGGTGAAATAGAAATAGCAGACTAACAAAAACAACATGCCACATAAGAGAAATTAATTACTGAGCAAAAAGATTGTTGTTTCACATTCTGAAATGAAGTAGTATTTTGAAAGCAGAGTGATCTATGTATATTCTGGTCAAGAACTGTGAAACTCTGGCTCTTCTCTTTCCCCATCTACCCCAGCTGCAGGGTTTTATTGGAAATAGGTCCAAAGAAATAAAATTAATTAATCATCTTAGACTTAAGAGTGAGGTCAGATGGTCAGATTTGTAATATGAGCAGACTGTGGAGTCCCCATAATGCGATGCTGTCAGTATGGGACACAATATTGTCTGTATTTTATAGAAATGTACAGAGCAAAACTGGAGCACCTTCAGCACAGAGTTGTTTGGTTACCATTTCTCACTCATCTGACACAGTTTCTTACTCAGGTCCTGGCACTGCTCCRAGCTCTTGCGTGTCTCCTGGGCACCCAGCGTCTTTCCAGGGCCCACGGCTGCCACCACCACCAACCCAGCAGCAAATGGGTTTGCCACCTACACCACAGCTTCCTCCTCCGCCAGCAAATAGTGTTAATGGCCTTTGTGCTCAGCCAGCATTGCCTCCTATGGCCAGGCAGGGTGGAGTCCCTGGACCTGTCCCTCCAAATCCTAACTTGCAGCAGCTTCCAGGACAGCCTCCAGGGCCGGGATATCATCCTCAGCAAGGTAGGGAAGGATGTTTGTTATGTCATTGTAAGCAAAGCCTGCATTGACACTCACTGGTGGAACTGTGTCTATTCATGGCTGAATGTTCAGCTGACTGGGARAAATGAAATCTGAATTCCCTTTCTGTAGAAGGGAAAGACTTATATTGTCAGTCAGCACACTTGAGACAGGCTCTGCTTTTGCTCACAAGTGTGSCACTCCGTTGAGACTGTAACAAGAAAAAGGACAGTAACTGGGATCAGAAACAGAATTATGTGGTTAGTAATTGGTGAAGGCACAGCACACTATAGGAAGGAGTTTTTATTGCACTCTGTAAAGATATAGGCTGCTTTTTGTCTTGTAGCACTGTCATAAGCAGCTTTCAAAAATGCTTTGCTATAGCAATTATGAATTTAACTACACACAAAAAAAACAGCTAATGACATCACTTTGCATTGGCTGATGTTAAGCAAGAGATTCTTACTAAGGTAATGGCCTGGCATGAGTAGCTGTGGTAATCTCTTCTAACCATCCTATTTGACATAAACCTGAAAACTTTGGAGCCAAAGTTGTCACATCTGGTGTTGTTCTTACTTTTTGAAAACACAAACTAAAGCCAAACTGAGCTAAAGWAACCATTTCTTTTAGTTGCTGAGAACAGAGGGAAAGGAGAAGTTGCACTTAGTTGTGTAAAAATTCATTGCATGGCAGAAGTTGATGTTAAAAGTTGATAATGGAACTTAAATRCCTTAAATGAATTGTTATTTGTAACTCTGCAGCAAACTATGGTCCTCAGATGGCAGCATCTCAGCTGTCCTATCCTGGTGCTTTTCCTGGTGGTCCTGCACAGCTGGCAGGCCCACCGCAGAAGAAGCTTGATCCTGATTCTATTCCAAGCCCAGTAAGTAGCATGACACTAATTTTTTATAAAAGCAACCTTTGCTGTGTTTGAGATAAAGGAACAGCAATGCTAACATTGGGTTCATTTTAGCTGGTGAGGCTTTTCATAACATGCAATTGCACTGACATGGCTTGGTTCTCAACACATGTTCTAGTTCTTGCAGTTTCTAATTSATACTCTGTGCTGTCTGCTTTGGATGAATTAGTACATAAAATCATTTTGAGTCCTGAAGGCACTTTATAACTTCATTTAACATGGAACATACTTGTCCCAAATACTTCATAGGAAATACTTTRCYAGGAATTCTCCACAGGATTCCTAATGGGACAGTGAGCAATATTGAAGAATTACTTGCTCACTGCAGCTTAGCACCTTTCCTTTTCACTCTGAAAAGTTTGAAGGCTTAAACTTAGTAAGAGATGGCTGAAGTAGGATTTGTACAGAATACAGGTGCATGAGCTCTAGAATTGCAGTCCTAGAAATGCTGAGAAGTTACATGCTTGGAAGCCACTTCGCCTTTTTCAAGGGTTTCCAGGGAAACGAGAGTTATTTGCCTGAGCCATCCTTCCAATTGCTGCAGCCTTGTAAAGATTTCAGTGGCTTGGAATATACCTGGTGCTTAAGCTTCGTGCAGGCTGGAGAGGCTCAGCTGTTGAACGTGCAGTGGTTTGACAGTGTCTCTTCTTAGAATGGTGCTAGAGAAAACAAGGTTATGGTTGCATCCATCTTTCTTAGATAGTCTAATTGTTGTGCGAAGAATTAGCTGSTGCAGACAACATTTAACTTACTTCCTGGAAACRGCTGAGGGAAATAAAAAGCAATAATGTGCCAAACTCATTCAGGRAATGTTCTGGTGCCCAYACTTAAGAGTGRTTGTGGCAATCTTCTGGACAGGTTRAAARGTCCSCAGAGAGTCAGGATTCTTGAAGCAGCCTGTGTCCTGCAGCTTCAACCTAGAACTTTCTATTTAAAAAAAATATATTCACCACCACACAGTGGGCTAGTCTGGGTGAAGGAATGTTCTGCTTCTTGCTGAGGCAGGTTTGCTGTACAGGAAAAACATTTTTGCCAAAGTCTCATGCTGTAGTATGAAACGGTCTTGCTTCCTTAAATTGGGATATTTTTTTGTCCTTCTAGTAAAGATTTGCTTTATCCAGTTATGGCTTTGATGTAAAACCCCCAGAACTTGGGAAAAACCCTTGCTGATAATCCCTTGGGGGTTAATGTAACAACTGCAACTGTCTTTGTTAAAGGCAGTTTTTAACTGAAAACCATTGTGTAGAAAAACCCCTGAATCCAGTGTCTGTATAAATAACAAATGCCCTTAAGTCAGTCATTCCTAGTGTTTCAGTGTGATRCTTTTTACATTAGAGGGATAAAATTATCTTGTTTAATTTCAAAAGAAAGGGGCAGGGGGAGAAGGAGGTCTGACATGAAAACATGGGCTGATGTCTTGTTTCAATTCTGCACGTAACATAAACAGCCTTGACTACAACAGCCATGTTAAAATAGGTTGAAAGGTTTGTTTTAGCAGCACAGAGAGGATCACAATGACATGTTTAAAAGAAACACGATCTGGGTCAACGTCTGTAAAGGGCAAAAAGCTAATTCAGAATGAGGAATAAGTATGACCATGTGTATTTCTGTTGTTACATTTACATTATATAAATACAGTAGTTTTGCCAGATAAATTTACTTCTWATCTGTAGCCATTGTTGATTTATATTTCTCTTACATATGTTAGAGGTTGAYATGTACCCCGACAACATCTATGAAAACTCGCATCTGGACTTTGTCAACAATTATTTCCAAGAACAATGATATATTTAGGTCAGTTAGCTGCAGAACACCGTGGTACATTGATCCTCTGCAGAGCTRTGTCTCAAAGTGGTTTGCTTTCTTCAGCCAGTGGACCTTTTTAGAGCAAAACCTTTTTCTTTCTGATGCAAGAGTTAGCTCAAGTGTACAAGCCAAGGAGGCAGGGAAAAGTAATCAAGCAAAAGATCTAACAAGCTCTTTGAGGAAAGTCTTGTGTATTTAAATTGCAGTATAAAAAACTTTATTGATGAAGAAAAAAGCTACAGGCCCCAAACTACTTCCAGTGTGTTCCAGGAAATACCTCTTGGACATTGATCAGTAGACTCTATGCAACTAATTTAGCTTTTCTTCTCTGTTTGCTTTCCAACAAAAGCTTCTGAAGTTCCCTAGCTATTATTAGAAGTTCATGTGCAGTGTAAAGATACAATTCCATGAGGTACTAGCAGCAGTGGCAAAGCCAGTTGCAGAAATTCCCTCTCTCATTCCTCTTAGCTCCCGCAGCTGTTTGGCTGTGGTCTGAATCAGGTTGCTGAGGTTCATCTCAGTGATTCAGTTTCTGCTACAGAGCAAAAAATGCAGCTTTAAATAATTTTGGTTGTATCCTGAAAAGTGTCAGACTTAATCTTGAATGTGGGACCATGCAGAAGTAACAGGGAGGACGCATGGGAAAGGAATTTGGGGTGTAAAGCCATGAACGTTTCATGACATTATACTGTAAATTGTTGTAAACCAGGCTTCAAACAGAGTCTTCTTTAGTGCAGATCGTAGCCTGTTCATGAATGTAGCTGAATGCATGGCTTATCCTCCTCATATTGTTCTTGCTTCTTACTCATCAGATTCAAGTCATTGAAAATGATAAGGCTGCCAGGGGAGGGCAGGTCTATGCCACAAACACGAGAGGACAAGTTCCTCCTCTTGTCACCACCAACTGTGTGATCCAGGACCAAGGTAACTGTGCTTGTAACTGCTTTGGGAGTCTTTGTAGGGGAAACCAAATATAATTTAAAAAACCAAAGACTAAATTTTCAAATTTCTCATCTGCAATGATGGTACTTGCTCTAAATTGGACATGAAATTAGAAACTTCCTGTAAAGAGAAAAAAAGGAGGGAGGAGGGAAGTGGGAGATGAATTCTTACACCTTGGCTTAACAKGTCCTCACCCTACCTGGCCTTTAAAAGGATATGAATAGTTGACATAACTTTCCTTTTTAACTGAAGATTTTTGGAGGTGTTACATTTCAAGTTGAAAATCCTTTTTGGGTTATTCTGAAAATTTAAAAGATAGACACTAGAAGTAGCAGTAAAACTAGACCAGCATGTTATCTTTTAGATACCAATTTCTATTCARCTGATAGGGGTGGCATGCAAGCTGTCCAGTTGATGTACACTGGCCAAAGGAAAAATTTATCTGCCTCTGCTTCTGCTTGGAGCCTGGAAGTACAATCTTCCACATGCTGCTCTTGACAGCAGGCTCAATATTTTAATACAGGTTAAACTGATGGTGCTCTTTTGCCCGGCAGTAATTTATCAGTGCTTAGATAAACTATAAAATGTACAAACACGACAAGATTTTTTGGCATTATTTGAGAATGGGATAATGCCATTCTGATGATCCAAGAAATTCCTTCCGAGAARCTGAGCAGAGCTACAGCTTGTTGGTTAAAAAGGAAACTTCAGGAAGCTGATTCCTGAACACCTTTCAGAGCTCTTGTCTGCAGCACACAACAGTTTTTTGTTGAGTGATGTGAGCTAAGTGTGCTCCTGGAATGGTGTGGTGACTTTACACCCTGTATTTTGCAATATAGTTGAGCATGGTGATGTTAAGACAGACACTGTGTTTCCTGAATCAGAGGTAGCTCATTAGAGCAGTCTTAACAGCAGGTATCTGCCTCTCTCCTTTATGTACAGTGTTGGCATGTCCACTGGGATATCATCCATATTTTCTTATAAGATCTTAGATACGTTTCAAAGTAATTTCTATAGAGATTTCTTGTTGCAAATAATTGTGGGGTTATTCTTGATACGTTTAAATCTCTGCTTTACACTCAGCAAAGCAAGATTTAACTAGAGGGAGGGGTGATGGGCAGATGTCTGCATGGGAGGAAAAGCGAGTGTGTATTTAATGTGGCACATGCACTTGTTGCTTGATGTTGTTCTGATTTTTCTGCTCTGTGTTAGGGGTGAGCAGGTTCCTCTTCCCAGCCTTTCATTCTGCTCTCTTGGATTTTCCAGGCCACGCCAGCCCTCGCTACATCCGCTGTACAACCTATTGCTTCCCAGTGACTTCAGACATGGCCAAACAGGCCCGCATCCCCCTGGCAGCTGTCATCCAGCCCTTTGCTGCTGTTCCACCAAACGAGGTAAGGCTTGTACTGAGTACCAGCCCTCTGGGCTTTTGTCTCCTCAATATTGCAGACTTGTTCTTCTAGGACTGGGTTGTGCAGGAGGGTGTTTTATCTAAAGAGGTGGCAAAAGACTCAGGCACACTTGGGTCATGGTGTAACTTCAAAGGATACAAATTTTCATTTGGAAAAGGTACAGAAGTATGATTCTCTGATGATTCTCTGAACCACTGAATTCCTGGTGTTGCCCCAACTGCCTCTAGTTTATGCCAGCTTTGTCAGTTGCTTGCTGTGTTGGAACTCCATAGTTTTAGGCAAAGATATTAAAAGAGGAAGACCACAAACTGCTRTCAAGTTAATTTTAAGATGTGGAGAGTTAGATTTGAGCAAAGACATTTTTCCATTGAGCTCTTTACCAAACAATTTAATTTCACAACAAACCCAGAAAGTAATTGTGTTTTCTGCTGGGATGAGCTGAGTCTTAGAAAGAAGACAAATGTAACCAACTGTTTTTAGCACACATTTGAAGGCACTAACCATTTCTCACATAACCATCTCTAATTACCCTTCCTATTCAAGACATATGCTTAGTTGTTCTGCAGATTATTTCTGCAGTATTCTCTGGTCTTAAGACAATTTCCCAGGTCTTTTGGCRCTCCCCGAGGATTTTATCCTAAATAAAAGTGGCAGGGATAAACTAATTCTTCAAGTGCAGAATTTAGCTACATCATCTGTGGGATTGTCATTCTTGGTCTTCATCTGCTGTGTCCTCCGTTTCTTCTAAATTCTTCAGCTTCTAAATTTTGCAGGGTTTGCACAATGCGTTTCCTTTTCGTGTCCTGCGCTGGTTTACTCTCAGAGTGCTGTGTCATGGGGAAAAAAGCAGGGATTTCATCAAAGTTGTAGTATGTGATTGTGTCTTCAAAAACTCCTCATAAACTGCCTGCACAGCAGAGCCTAATTAAAATTGCTAAGACATTCAGTGCTTGGTTTTGCATGCTGATTTTTCTTTAACTTTGTTTTATTGCTTGTAAATTCTTAGGTTTTCTTTTTTTTTTAATTTATGTTGGAAAAAAGCAGATGTTGCTCTTTATCAGGATGGATAGCTTCCAATCCAGCAGACCTCTGCAGCTGGAATTGAGAGTATTATTTTAGCAGGGTAGAATGTAGTTATCTTCTCTATGATCCACAGGGAAATAGGATGTATTCCTGATGGCTCTGCAGATACAAAGTCTCACCATTTGTCTGCTAGACAGCAACTTTTGGTTTCATTCCAGTCCTTGAGGAAAATGTGCACACTTGGCTCTTTGCCCCCTCCCCCGCCCTTCATTTTCTCCTAGATGAAACTCCTGCTGTTGCTTCTCCACCCCTTCACTTTATCAGCCAACCTTTGCTCTTTACCACCCTTGATCCCAGTTTCTGTGCCCAGGTGGCACTTAGRAACTCCACTTTTGTGTTGGCTCTTCATTTGTGCATCTTTCACTCAAAGTCTGCCTCTAGTCCTTTACATCTCCCACACATGGCTTCCTTGTCTCCTGCATTGTGTTTGGACAGGGTGATCAATGAGTTGCTAAAATCTAAATCTCTTCTGCATACATAAATTTGCAGTRTGTCCAAACATTTGTGCTTGGCCAAGTTCAGGGGGGTTTTCCTGGGGCTGGCAAAAAGATGTGCTCGGTGACCCACCCGTTCTGAAGTGTCAGTGCTCTCAAGCTGTTGGAAAGGTCARTGGGGCTCATTAATCCATAAAGAGCAGTGTGTTTTTCCTTAGCCTCTCTTTTGGAGGAGCCTGAAAAATGTCTCTCAAAATTGGCAAAAGCCCAGCATGGAAAATTTTAGTCAGAACAATTATAGCTTGGTGTAAGAACTTAAGGAGATAGAGTAGGAAGAGCTGGGCAGTCTTAGCTGAGGCAGTTTTTCCAAGGTTTGCCTGTGCCCTTTGTCTTTACTGCTGCTGCCAAAATGAGATCTTTCTCTTAAGATCTTCTAATAAAAATAGYCGTCCATATGGGATTTATAACTGCCTTAATTTTGAAAAGCCACTTAATTTGAAAGAACTGGGCTTTTTATAAAGGTAAAATACATTCAGGGGCTTATTTGTGTTTCTGAACTTCCTAGTATGGTGTGTTCTGCCTGAAACTGGTGACTGAAAGGCACAGAAAGTTCTTTGTTTCAGAATGTCCACCCTATTTTAGAGATAGTAYCTTTTAACAGCCTCTACAGGTGATGCTCATCACATGCTATTCGCTTATAAAGTGAATAGCTGTCTAATTTCTTTATTTCTTGATAAACAGTATCTTGTYCATAACAACTGCAGCAAAAATTTTGTTAAAAAAAGGAGAAATAGCTAAGGCAATGACAGAATTAGGTGTGTGCATGAAAGGGAGAGCCCAATTGTACAGACCTTACTCTGTTTCTTAATTGAACTCAGTCACCCTTTGAGTGGATGACTTGTAAATGGATTTTTTTTAGAAGATAAACTGTCAAATGCATTCATGGAAACAGTAGTCATCTGGAATTTGAGTTCTGGAGATTTGCTTCCTTTAACTCAGAACACAGGGAGATGGGCATAAAAGATCCTGGGAGCTTTCAACTAAAAGGTTTAGAGGCAGTGGCTTGATGGTAGTTTTCTCAGAAACACACTTAGAGTTGGAAAGTTTTCCAAAGGGGAARAAGTAATTGGGGATTTCAGAAAGTCTGAAAGGTAGATACAAGTTCATTAGTCACTGGGGGTTCTTTTTGGCCAAGTGGAATGTCTACACTCAGGGACTGGTGTCCTGTCTCCAAAAATTAGGTGGCAATATTAGCATGCAGAGTGAATTGTTATAATACACAGACTTGAACAAGGACCTGCTTTGAACAGGTGTACACGAGTTATCTCCATTTTCAGTAAAGAATAGGATACGAATTATCTCTGTAGGAGAAAATAAGAACAGAAAGTAAACTCATAATGTTGGTAAATAAGGTTAGTAACTGAAAAGATCTCATGCTTGCTTATGAAAAAGTGTAGGTGTGTTTCAAGTGAACCCCCTAAAAAACAGGGTTAGCCACTRCACTGAGAAAGAAAAACATAACCTGGTAAAGGTGCACAATGAAAACATTGTAGAGAAGCCATAATTAAAATGCAGACAGTAACTGGTCATGTTGAGGAAAAGGTCACAGATGAGGCTTTACTTTGGAAATGTTAAATTACATGAGAGTGGATTTAAGACATAAGTGGGGACCACTCAGTAGAGATGATTGTAGGGTTGTGTTTGATATCCCAGGTGAGTTAGCAGCACTTGGGATGCAGGCACTGAGCTTCAGAAGGGCAAAGCAAGTGAAAGGGATTTGTTCAGAAAATCCCTCAGGCTGAACATTAGAGGGGGAAAATCCCTGGAGGGCACACAGTCTCTCAGAGTTTGCTACAAAAAAACCTGCAGCCAGTATAGAAAATTCTAAACTAATGGACATTGCATGTGCACTATTTATCATTGGAAACAAAGGCTATTAAAATGTTCATGTCTTCCCTTCTCTGCCAGTGTCTTAAAAGCACTAGAAATTTCACAATCTTATCTTTACCAAGTCCTTATTTATTATTTCTCAGAAATAACAGTTCATTTTCACTCCCCTGATTTGGATGATCTATGAAAAGTATTTGTTTGTTGTAGATTGAGAATACAATATCATTGTTTGACAGAACTTATTTTTAGTCAACCAGTGCTTTAGCAACAGTCTATAAAAATAAACTAGCTCTCACARTTATCATTCTAGACCAAGCCCTACATGAATTTGTTTTGGAGATGGATGAATGTTTCCAAAGCCTGAGTAAACCATGTGATCTTGATTTAGCATTAATACTACTTGCTATCAAAAGTTAGTTAAAAGAGTATTTGCTGTTGTAAAATCCAATATAAACAATTCAAAATAATTATCTCTAGCTTTAAAATATTTAAATATCTAAATTGCTGCCTTCTTTGCTTCTTAGTAGTTTTGTGTCATTGTTCTCTGCCATGCGCTTTCCAATTTATTTGAATTTATTGGTTTTTTAGAAATATTTATTGGTGGGAATCTAATAGTTCACTTCCATTTTCTCCTCAGTTAATGAACCATTAAGAGAATGCAATTACTTCTCAGAAATGCTGGTGTTCATGAACTAAAAGCCCTTTTACCTTTTCAGAATAGTGAACTTTGATGAGGCCCAGTGCTGCTGYTTGGAAAGCCATGATTTTTGCATGGATAATAGTATGGTTTCCTAGGTGGAGTTGTAAGGCTGGCAGCAGTTAAAAGTGAGTGAAATGGATAACTCATAATGTGATCCAATGTTACCAGTGGGGTTTTTGTTTTAGGGAAGTCCTCATGCTCCTCCAATCTGCTTTGGACACTGTGTGACTCAGGTTCTGCTGTCCCTATTCTGTAGCTAGTGAGAAGGGGAAGCCAGCTGGAGGTTTAGTGTGAAGCACCTGTTTGGATAAAGATACATTTATTAGTAGTTATATGTTTGTGCAGAACTTTGCTTTGAGAAGTTGAGGAATGCTTAGTCTGCAAGATGAAATTATTCCAACTGATCAACTTGATGAGGGCTCCTTTGTCTTAGGAATGTGTTAATAAGCTGGCTCTGAAGAACAGATCCTTGAGGTGCTTTTTGATATCATCTGTCCCCTGTAAAAAGCTGTCATTTGAGTTTTACCCTTTGATTTCTGTCTTTTATTTGGTTACTTATTCACAGGAAGCTGTTGCTCCATATAGCATGAGAGCTTGGCTAATTTAAGAGCTTTTAATGAGGGATTCCTTTGAAACATTTTTCCTKCAAAAGGATTATATTCTATCAGATWGGTCATGCTTATCTGCATGGTGGCTGGCTTGACAGCAGTCAGTAGAAATCTCTGTCATGACATCCCTCCACAAGAGCATGGTTAGACAGTAAAATTGTCCATACTACTAGTGAGATAATAATATAAAGTAGTACTGGTGACACCTCTGTTGTGCTGTCTGTATCAATTGATTATGATTTCTGGTCTCTGGATTGTCCAAGATCCAGCAGAGAATGATTTTGTTCATGTCTTTGGGTTATTGTGTGTTCTAAAGTATGGTGAGAGTAGAAGACCTGCATATGTGATGTACCTTAATACATGTTGCTGTGTTCCATGCTAAACACACATTTTCCGGGTATTAGAATAAAACAATTTCTAAAGCATCCTTGTTGGTGCTCTCATTTGGGAGAGAACTGAGACTTTGGGCTCATTGCTCTGAGTCTGCTTGGAGCAGGACAATCTTTGTTGYTCTGTCAGTGCTATTTTATTTTAATTTCTTCAACTAACTAGTTACACATTAATGTCTGAGGGGTTTGTTAAGCTCCTCTGAGGTACCAGATTCTGCTAGACCTGGTGTGGAGATCCCAGAACTCTCAAGCATTTCCAGGTGCCTCACCCAGCAAGTKTTATACCACTCTGGAGGTCTGTGCYTGTAAGCTTAGCTTCACAATGCCTAATTTAGAGGTGCATAAATCTCCTATTAGATGAGGCTTTCTTTACGGAGTATGCCCTGTGCTAGTCTGCATTTGGCAGTAAATCGTTTGGAATTGGATTGCTTCCCAAGACTTCTTCAGCAAGGAGAAGGTTTTTTGTTAGCCTGTAACTACACTCTTAAGGAGAATGAGCATTCAGACACAGGAATAGCAATGGCTTTTGCAGCACAGCTTCTCCTAATTGAAGCAAATTTTCTGATTTACTTTCTTCTGTCTTTTTGGTTTTAACGTACATTGAAAAATAGTTCTAAAATGTACCCTTTAAAATACTGACGTGCTATGTTGGTTCCTGTAGCATTGTTGTTATGGTAAGGATGTCATTTTCTTATAGATGAGGACAGTAACTTGAAAATGTGACATTTATATGAAACTTACTCACATTGTAATCAGAGTTCCTGACTAATTTTATACAAATTTGAAATTTAGACTGAGAAAAAGCCTTTATAAGGATGTTGTAATCCATTTTCTGGTAAGTTGGAATCTGTCACTGTCTTTCAGAATTGTATTGGCTGAAGAAAAATCTGACTAAGCAACAGTACATATAGAAGGGAAATAAAARCTAACAGTTATATCCATTTAATTGGTTGGCCAACAATCCTGATAATTTGTTTTGCCAACAAAAGTGACACTCAAGCCAAAAATCACTTGGGCTATTGATCTATTCCTTGGAAACTTTAGGAAGTCAAAACACGCTATTGTGTCATGGTATTGAGTAAGTTCTGGAGGACATGTTTGTATTTTGCTTTTTAAACTGGAGTTTTTCCTTGTATTTGCGGTTGATGCATATTTTAGTTACCCATGCATATCTCTGCAGTGTTGTATTTTGGATGCCACCATGCCCAGTGTGTCATTACATGAAGGTTGTGTGCTTGCTAAGTGGAGGTAAAATTACCTCCTCAGCCCTAGAGTGAGGATCAATAGAGCAGGTCTGTGCCCTTCACAGGATTGCTTTCCTCATCAATGGTGTAACCCCAGCCAGTCCACTGCTCTGCCAGGAGGGTGAGGATCCAGTGGGGTTACGGAGAGAATGGGAAGGGTGAAAGCTGGAAAACTCATTCCTTGGGACAAGGACAGGTTAATAGGGAAAGCAAAAGCCATGCATGCCAGCAAAGCAAAACAAGGAATTAATTTGCTGCTTCCTATGGGCAGGGAGGTGTCCAGCCATCCCTGGGAGTGCAGGGCCCCATCACAGTGACAGTGACTTGGGAAAAACACCGTCATTCCAAATGTCCTGCTTTCTCCTTGTTCCCCCATTGGATATATTGACTGGGATGCCATACATCTGGAGTATCTCCTTGGTCACTTGGGGCCAGCTCTCCTGCTTGTGTCCCCTCCCAGCCGCCCTTGCACCCGCAGGCTCTTCACAGCATGGCAGTGCAGAAAGAGGGAAAGGCCTTGGTTCTGTGTGAGCCCTGCTCTGCAAGAAAAGAAACATCTCTGTGTTCTCATCCCTGAGCTCAGCACAAATCCAGAACACAGCCCCATTCCAGCCACTGTGAGGAAAACTAACTACCCCAGCCCAAAGCAGCACACTTCCATAACTCAGTTCCACACAGCTGTGACACTCRGCCATAGGTCAGTGCTAATAAAAGAGAGCAGGGTGGTTGCAAGTCACATACAAATATCATTAATGTTTGAAGGTTCTGGAGTCTGCTTCAAGCATCCCAGCTATCCTAGTAGCAAAAATATTCGTGAGAGAGGGACTTGGAGTGGGAGCATTCTGACCTGCTGTGCTGTTTGTGAAGTAACTGTTGATTTCACTATTGACCTTCAAAACTACTGTCCTAGAAAGGACTTGACTTTTATAAAGGGCATTAAGCTCATCCCAGKTCTCCTTGCTACAGAAGTGAAGTTGTTCAGTGCTGCTTTTTGTTCACATAGCAAAAATTCTCCTTGTATTTTCTAAGTTCTCCCATGGCAATTGGCTAGCTCTASTTGGCTTGGGAATGCAGCATGACATTTTAAGTATGTCCAGTTCTTTCTGATTTCAGTGGAAATAAATTAATTAGTCTTAGAGATATGTTTACTAATTAATATTGTCCAGACAAGCCTGCAGATAAACAGAACTATTTTATCCATCTCCTATTAAAACACTCGTAAACATTTTTATGCTTTTTATCTAAAGTTTCTTTCTTTAATATATTTGGCTGTGCAGAAATAGGAAGAAGACAGTTACTGTTGTGAAAGGTCTCAGGAATGCAAACATGACTGTCAGTTTAAAAAGTCACAGTAATGCCTTCTTACAAAAGAGAAGCAATGCTGGTTTTGAGAAGGAAGGAAGCCTTCCACTCATTAGATTTTCATGCATGATCTTAGATCACCAATTGTTCTTCTCTCTTATGCTGATAAGATATATTATGTATATGTACAGACATCTGTCTGTCCACCTTTATATGTGTGTATGTGTGTGGGTGTGTGTATAAAAAGAGCAAAAATCCCAACATCCAATTGGTCCTTAAAATTGCTAATAGCCCGGCAGGCCAAAATGGATCTGAAATCCAAAGTGGGGTTTTGTTTTTGTTCTTGCTATGAAGACGTGAATAACACTGATCACGTTCTGATACAGAATTTCATCTATGAGAATGGTGCTTCAGAAATCACAGTACCACACTTAGATTCATGTAGAAACTGAAACAGTTGTTCTCTRAACCTAGAGCTGCATGTTCCATGAGAACAGTTTGGAGTGTTGCTTTATTGCCTGTCCTAAGGATATAGAAATGGTCACAGCTTCGTTTTCATTCAATGGTCTTGGATTTTTTAAAACAGAATTGATGTGCCAACTAACCCATTATCTTTGTATGTTACAGGCTGTGCCTGTGTTTTAAACTGTGGTGGTAGGTTTGTCATTTACTTGGCAATCTTAAAAAAATTGTGAGAGGGTAAACTTACCTTGATCAGACCATAAAGCACTATACAGTAAGAGACTGGGCCTGTCCAGAAATCAGTGTTAAGGGCCCAAATTCACTCTGACGTTGTAGATCCTCTAGAACTCTTCTGCAGTGATTTGCAAAAAAAAACCCACCTGAAATGATGCCTGGATAAGGTGTCTTTAAGAGTTCTATTTGGTTTTGTAAAACAAGCCAGACAGAGATCACATTGTAGAAAATCAAACTTCTGATTTTAATGTGAAAATCTTGCGACCAATAAAGATAATCCCTTGTAATTACTACTTACCATTTCTGTAGAGCACTTTTAAAAACTTGCCAGCTTTATTTTTCAATGGTTTTACGGCTAGTGTAACAATCCTGCCTAARAATCTCAGACAAGCACTGCGGTGCTGGACCACCTGTGATTCTGATAAGGTGGGAAATGGAGCTGTGGATTAGTACAGGCAGGAACCTCAGTCCTGGTTTGTGATTTAACAGGTGCTTATCACCCYCAGGGGTGCTAACAGCAACAACAGYGCTGTCCTAGGGGAGTTTTGTCYGGCCCTCGTTCTTCCCTTGTGTTTGTGCCTCTGCAGCAGCTCCACTCACGCTGGGTTGAGGGTACGCTGGGCTGAGGCAGGTCTGGTTGAGATCAGATTAGTTTCAAGTGCTAACATTGTCACAGTGTGTCCTGCAGCACCGTTTCTTGCTTAGCCAATTTCACGCTCCTGCTTCTATCATCAGTTAATCCTGGCTGCTGCCCTKCCCTTGAGATACAGAATGTCCCTGCATCCAAAGAACAGTCAGCACTGCAAAGCTGAGAGGTGCTGCAGAGCACTGCCCTGTTAACGCTTGGGACTCCCATCCTGGGATCATGACCAGCAGAACTTGGRGTGCCTCTCTCAAGCATGGATAGTGAATTTCTTTCCTTTTTTCCCCACTTTTCTGTCACCTGTATGATAGAGTTCTAAAGAAGTAAGCTAACTAATTCTAGTATTTCTCTACATCAACATTTTAACATTATTACATCTATTTTCCCCCATCCTAAAAATCCTCTTTCTCATGCTGAATAGAGCATAGTTTGTATTTACACTGCACGCTGCCATCTATATTCAGTTAATTGTAATATTACTCTTGAATAGGGTATGCTGAGTAAGGATTTCAGGGATAGGCTGAGGTACGATACACAGAAACTGGTAACTGTTTTTTTGTTTGTTTTCCTACACACTGGATCATATCCCACATGCAGTGTCCACCTGAAATTCAGCTACCATGCCATGGTGTGTTTTGCAGTGTGGGGGGATGTGCAGCCTGGACCTGGAGGGGCCTTGAGCAAGGAGGTTTGAACATGCTTTTGGCATTTTTACTTGGTTTGTAAAAGCCAGGATAGAGCCAGGAGACCCTGCATCACATGGCTGATGCTTTATCCTTGCTGCAGCCTTTCAGGCAAACAAGGAATCGATGGAAAAGGAGCGTATTACGGAAAATACTTGAACCTGTTGTGAACCTTGCAGAGCAGATAGTCCAAATTGGCCTGAGTCAYCAGCTGAGGAGGCTGATCATGTTCAACATCTGAAAACCAAGAATAGGCAAAATAACTCCTGCCTTCAGAGGGAAAGCTTCTGATAAAAGACAGTGGGAACATCACAAGGGAAATGTTTTCTTGACATTTTAATGTGAATCAGTAAAGCAACTCAAAATCGAGGGATTATTTGTAGACTGGTTAATCTTTCTCAAAAGCAATCTATGATGATGGAATAAAAGACAACAAACCCCTTCAACGGTGCTGGGAAACAGAGACACTTTGGTTCATGACCTAGTTTTTTTCCAAAAACATCAGTGTTATATTTCAGAATTCTCTTTGATTATCCAGAGGAGCTTTTTGTCATCTTTTTATGGTACTAATTAAAGACAACATTTTCTTGGGGCAATGGTGCCACACTTGGCCAACAGCCTTCTCCTTTTTTTCATTAGAAAGTTATGTTGTATAGCATATCTTGCAATTCTCATAGCAATATTTTATTGACTAAATAATAATAACCCTAGAAGCACTGCTCACACTGTAAGGGTGTCATAGACACTGATGTGTTTATTTTGTTCTCGGACAAATGGCTCATTTTCATCAGGATCTGTTTATGCCTCTCTCGTTCTCCAGAGGATCTCTCACTTGGGATTTTTCTCTTTACAATGCTCTTCCAGAGATGTGCCATGAGGATCTGGAACTTTAGCACAATCCTTACTCCCACACTTACAATTTGCAGCTGTAGTCCAGATCCTGCAATGWGAATATGGTGATAGTTTGCAGGCATCACCCTCAGGAGCGTGTCAGGACTTCATTTTTATAGCAAGCAATACCAATTCAGCTTTCTCAGTCTTTAAAGTGCAGGTTACAGTCCCTTTGGAAATTTTTGTGGATGTGTTTTATCTTGGAGCTGTGCCACCAGTGTCTGTCTGTTGCTTTGTGATATTTTTCTGACTCCTGTGAGATGGTCTTGCTGAAATATTTCCAAAGTGAAACTCCTCTTATTGCAGCTGTGTTTGGGGTTAAGTTATGGTTTATCAGATGGTTTTCAGGGCTTGCACTTGAGTGGGGCCTCAAAATACCAGAGCAGATAAAGTTTGTGGAGGACTTTTGCAGCATTTTCCATCTCATGCCCAATCTTTCTTTGCTTTAACCTAAATTTACAATGTTACGCCTCGCAACACAACTGATTCTTTCTCAGAGAGGAGAGAAAGAAAATGCTGATGCTTTGCAGGTGGAAAGGCAAAAGAAGCAGGAGTATTGCATTTACTTAAACAAAACTAAACCCCCCAAAATTAAAAAAATAAAAAGGTTTTTAATTTTGTCTCATTCCCCTGCTCTTATGAGAGTTTGCCACTGATTTCRATGGGAATGTAAAAAGAGCTCTCTGCTTATCTTCTGGTGTACAGTGACATCTACAGAGAGTGGAGCACAGCAAACAAGACTTTCCCATTCAGTACCACATCTTTTTTTTTAACTGTTTTGCTTTTGTGTATCCTTAATTTAAACTCAGAACTCTATACCTTTTAATGCATGTGCAGTATTACTTACCTTTGTACACTGCCCCTGAAATTTTTTTTTGGAAGTTATTTTACCCTGCCAGAAATTACTTGGGTGTTTAGTAATGCAGTAGCAGTTTGCACACTGAARTAGAAATTCCTTTCTCTTGATGGGGTGATGGGGTGTCAGGTTGTACACTGCAATGCCTCTGTAAGATTGCAGCTTTTTGGAGATAAAATTTCTTTCACAACTATGTTGGTCTTGAGGCTTTTGGTCTGAATTCTTATTCTGAAATTATCATATAGATAGCTTTTTCATTAAATATGTTCATTGTTAATGTAATGTTTTAAAATATTTAAAGAAAACATAAAAATGTAAATTCCATTTCTTTTCAAAAAATTGCAATTAATATTTCTGTAAGGAGACAAATAGGGCTTTTAAAAAGATTTTTTTTAGACAAACCTCTTAATTCTATCACATACATTTTTGCTTGGTTTATTTCTTGGTTTATTGTTTTTTCCTCTTAATTTTTTTGTCTTCAAGAAGGTCATTTGTTACATATATGAAACAATGTAGATGCTTGGGCTCTGAACTTCATGGCTTTTATTTTKTTATTGTTCTTGTTTATGCCTTTTATGTAAAAGTCTTAATTTTGATACATCAAAATGTGGATGTTTTGGGAGTAGCTTTTCTTGGATATCATTAAATGTATCAAACCAAGGTTTAAAGTTACTGAATCAATATGTAAAAATGCATCAATGTGTATTAACCATCAGGAGTTGGTTTAGTGTTGGGTTTTTTCCCTATCAGGTCAGATATTATAATAACATTAACTGCAAACCAGATCCAGGTCTCATTAAACTAATACTGCAGGATGATAATCACAAAATTGCCAAGTAATGAACAAAATCCAGAACTCTGAAACCTTATTAAGCCATTGTGGCTGATGAGCAAGTTTCATAGCCAAGGCTTTCATGTCTGAAAAATGACCCTGSTATTTGCCAGCTGGCATTATTGGTTAATTTGGGTTAAACTCAATTTGCATGGAGCAAAGAACACGAAGTAAAAGAATATTTCAGGAAGGAGCAGTTAAAACCCAAATAGKCAAAACATACTTGTATGTAAAATCCTTGGCAAAATGCATCCTTACGCACCAGTAAAAGACCAAGTGTATAACCGATGAAATACACCCATTCCTTAAAAAGAGTCAGAATAATAATAAAAAAATAAAAAAGTGCTTGTGTGATGTGCTGGCATTGAAAGGCATTGTCAGCATTTTTCTTCTTGTGGGATCTGCTGTGTCCAAACTCTGGACCTTTCTTACTCATACCTTTTGAGATTTTTAGCTGGGGATGAAGGAGTGAAAAAAAAAATTAAAATAATGTTTCACAAATAATTGAGCAAACTTCCATTTCTGTACTGGTTTCAAGTATGACTTTTCTAAYATTAAGAATAATCACAGGAATCTTTCAATTGCTGCAATTTTTATGGAAAGAGGCGTCTGGAAAATGTCTTCCCTTAGCTRTGTCTTTTGGCAGGGGCTGCAAGCAAGCGTGGTCAGTGTAATTAAACTGACAAGTGCTTGAGGTACTGTGCTTGTTTGCTGGATGTACTTTCCTTCAATAAATATTAGTATTTCTCCTAAATCTCCCCCTCTAGCTGGTGACCCTGACATCATTTATCTGTAGTGTATCATGTAACAAGGCAGCATGTGGGGGCAGCATTTAGGACAAAATATTAGAGGGTTTCTCAGCAAATACCCTTTTCTGATAGATGAGCAGCAGTAGATTTCTTCAGGAAAAGCTCTGGCTGACAGAGAAGGCAAAAGACCTGACTCCAGCAGGTTTCTCTTAGTGAACTGTAAAAATTACCCAGGCTGGAGAAAATCAGCCTGGAGCCCTAAACTTCCAGTGCTTTCAAAACTTTGTAGGTTTTTGGTCTGAATCCTTATTCTTTTTCTGATAAACATCAGAATACAGCCTGCAAACTTGTAAATTTAGCTCCTCCTCTCCCCGAGGGATCTCTGGGACTCAATAATTGTTGTGTGAATGCTGAACAATAAATGATCTCTTAATCAGGTGATCTTTAACAAGAGTCAAATCTGAATTAATGCTTTCATGTTTACATTGCTCATTCTGTACCTTTTCCTCTACAGGCACCTCTTTATCTTGTAAACCATGGGGAGACTGGGCCCATCCGGTGCAACCGCTGCAAAGCCTACATGTGTCCCTTCATGCAGTTCATTGAAGGTGGGAGGAGGTACCAGTGTGCATTTTGTAACTGTATMAATGATGGTAAGTGATGTTTCTCTAATCTGRGATTTAYACAAATTCTGTAGGACTAAAAGAAACTGKATTCCTRAAATTRTTTTCTCGAYTTGCTGAAAAGATGGTTTAGGTAGATGCAGTAACTAAGCTTGTTTCACAAATGAAAAAACAAAAAATCGCTTCCCAAGAATAGTAGAGGAAAACATGTTCAGTGAAGTTAAAAAAAAAAGTATGGAAAATAATGCTGACTCATGAAGTCCAATCTGGTATGATCAAAACTTTATTTAAAAAATTTATGTCAACGTAGGATACAGAACTGCTTGTGCTATTAATTGAAAGCAATTTTTTGTTGAAAGAAAACATTAATTTCTTTAAGAAATGCAAATGTACAGCAAGAAGCAAATATTTATACCCATGTTAGCCTCGTCCTGTGCATGACTGTGAATGCAATGGTTAAATAAGCTATTAATCTTCCTGTGACAAGTGTTGGTTTTCACAGAAGATACCATGCCATATTTGTTCAAGTGTGCTGCATGTGACTCATAACTGTTCTTGTGCTCTTGGCTAAAGCCCAAATCTTTGCCAGAACTAGCCTTTCTAGACATTTGTATCAAGCTGGATTTCCTCAGCTGGATCACAGGGGTATAGTGCTTTCCCTAATACAGTCATCTTTTCAACTCTGAAACGTGAACCTTGTCAGACTCAGTCCAASTGCTTTTCTGCCTGGAGCACTAATGTTTGTGCAGGCATAGCAGATAATAAATTTCAGAGTTTGTTAACAATTTAAATTCTCATAAAGGGAAATTTAAATGCACTGGGAACACTTTAGGAAAGACATTTAGGTTGCAGTATCGTTTTAAATCATGCTGATATTACTTCAGTGTCTTTTATCCAAGTCAGAAAGCACTTACGTAAAAAAAAAAAATCTTTGATAAGGAGTAAAAATGGCCAAATGGTTAATAGTCTTCTCACTCACACGTACATGCACTTTTACAGACAAAAAAGTGAAAAATAAGCATTTTGAATACATATTCGTCAAGGAAACATAAGATTGGCTCTGTGTAAATTGTTGGTGCAARCCCATTTGTTTTCCTACTGCTTTGGAGTACATTGCATCTGCTGAAGGAATTTGTTGTRTTGTTCCCCTCCTTCCCCAAATGATATATATTTTTCCCTGTTCTTGTGTTGACCTGTAGTCCCCCCATTCTTCTTTCAACACCTGGACCACATGGGCCGACGGATGGATCACTACGAAAGTCCGGAGCTGTCCCTGGGATCTTATGAATATGCAGCTACTTTGGATTATTGCCGAGTGAGTATTGCCAGTGTGCCAACAGGGGGCAGTGTGGTGGCAAAACAAACCAGCTCCTTTAAACACTTAGGGTAAATGCACTTGTAAACTGGGTATCAGTTTCCAGGAACATTCTAGGAAATRTGGATTGCTGTGGGGAATATAATGCTTTGGAGTTTCGTGCTGCACAGTGTGAGACAAGGAAGTAAAAATAACCAGCAGTGCAGCAAAATCATGGATCACCAGTCTTTAAGTGGGACATTTGTTTGGTCCTACCCACCATGTTGCCCTRCTTAGGGGATATCTTTGAAATTGTGGTGCATTGTTGCATTTTAGATCTGTGTCTCTGTGTCTTCTCCTGATTTTGAAGACAGACATGTGCCTAAGTTGCCTTGCCAATACCCAAAACCTTAGCAAGGGAGTTTGACCTTGTAATCTCTTCCTGGCARTAGTAGTCTTGGTATTTTGACCAATAAGTTACAATGGAATGGGTTCTCTCTCTTAGTATCAACTCACTGACGAAATCAATCCAGAGCCCACTCATGTTACTGTAAATATTTGTAATTGGTTTTATTACAGAACTCTATCTGATACTTCTGAAAGCATAAATTACTTAATCTTTTCAAACTGTAGCTCATTTTACAAAACTGCAATTGTGACTTCATCTGACCATGGCACGGACTGTTTTTTGGTTCTTGCTGAGACCAGGCAGAATTTCCTTCCTGTCAGTGGAGTTGAGGCCATGATAAGGTTAGAAAAGGCACCTGGATCCTACAAAGTCTTGAAGTAGCTTCCAGTAASCTCTTCAGACCATCAAATTATTGCTGTTATGAAGAAAATGAACAAACTTGATTCTGTTTGCTCACTGTGGCACTRTTCCAAAACCCAGTGAGATTCAGAGATAACCTCTAAGATTTGATTGAAACCTGAGCTAAACCCCAGAGCAGGAGAGAATTGGGGTGAGGAATTACAGAAGTACAATGTGGGCTGCTCGGTGTACATCCAGTGTAGCTCCATCAGGTCCTGAAGTCTCCTGAGTACTGAATTGTTGTGTGCCATTTTCACAGTTCTGTTGCTCTGCTGCAGAGTAATCCTGTGCGATGCACTCATCATCACAGTGCAGTTTTCAGGGCAGTGACTTTTGCCATGTGACTTCAATCAGGGAGTTTGCTTGAAAAGTCATCCAGTATGGTCTGCCTGCTTGCTACAAAGATGCATCCACAGACTTACTGGAATGTTACAAAAAAAGAAATGTCATACAAAATAACACTGGAAATGCTAAGTCATTAAGTATTACAGGAGTTAACATTATTTTGTAATTCACTTTTCATTTGGCTTCAAGTGCAGAAGTTCCCTTCTTTTATAAATCCAGTTCAAGACCAGAACTGAGAAGTCATTTCCTTTTGTGCTTATCAAATGACAAGGATGAACAGCTACAAAAAATGTTAACAAATCCCAGCTGGTTTGGATTATTGCACTCCTGCTAAGCGGATGTGGAGAGAGCACAAGTCCTCGTTTCTACCATATATTTGTCAAAACTTAGGCTGAGATTCTTTCTGAATCTGGTACAAGGGTTTAGAAGCAGTTTGGTGCRGTTTCTGAAACAAGAATCCAAGTACAGTAAACAGAACAGCTTTGAAAAGTACTGCCTGGTTTCAGTTTGCTGGAATTAATCCTGATTTGCTTGAGTCCAATGAGTGAGATCAAGCATATAATGTTTAGTTTAGTTTAAATTGTGCCAAGGACTAAGGATAAGTCATAATTCAAGGGTTAGATTAATTTTTCTTAAACTTAACTTTTCTAAGGTTTAGTTTAACAAGTTTAATTTGTTTAAGAGCTCGGAACTCTATGTGAAGGCATTGAAACAGTTTAATGAAAGTGCCATCCTGAATTTGACACCAGTAATGACTACTACCCATTTAATGRGTCTAAGGAAATGCATTTTAGGGAGTGTGATTACTCTGTTCATTTCATGTGAACTTCCTGGGTACATCTCTTGGCTTTACTCTTTTTTTAAACAAAAAATTCTTCCTCTTACTTTTCCTTACTTACAGAAACTTGTGTTGGTAGCTTGTGCACTATTTGTATGCCACTTACACTGTGGATCAAAGGAACTCCCAAAGTAAAATAAGGGGTACAGAAAAAAGCCAAGAGGCAAATTCGTTGAAACATTCGAGTTAACAGCAGAAAAAGTTTGGGTTTCATCTTATCTAATGAACTATTACCCTTTAGATATTTTATTCCATTAGGATGCWGTTTTCCAGTGATAACGTTTTATTCCAGGGCTGGACTTTACCCAATACATGTCAGCTTTCTGCAATAATTACTATTTATGAATCACAACACTTTTCAAACAACTGAACACTGTATTTACATTGCCTTATGGTACCACCTTTAAATCTTTTCCTCATAACAGGACACTGKCTTATTTTCCCTTTGAATAGACTTTTCCTTTTTTTTCTTGTGTAGGACAAAAAGCCTCCAAATCCRCCAGCTTTTATCTTCATGATTGATGTATCATACAGAAACATAAAGAGTGGCCTAGTGAAACTCATATGTGATGAACTGAAGACTCTGCTGGATAAACTTCCAAGGTAAAGAAACAAAAGTGTGCTTGGCTTAACTCGCTACACTGCAGTTTTTGTGCAGCTTTGCATGTAAAGGCAAAGCCAAGCTATGGAAAATGTCAAAAATTTCCAGTACAGGAATTTTTTGAGTGATAGTGACCAAATGCTAATTTTTAACACTGCTGGCAGCTCTTACACGTGGATGTCGCAGCTCACTGTATGAGCAGAAATAATCTGCCCCACTACTGCACATGTAGCTTGTATTCTTTTCCTTTCTTGCAGTGAACTCTAGTGGTGTTATCAGCTTAGTCACAGCTCATAGCTTTGGCTTCCTTTGCTGTAGTTGTGTTCACTGCAATCCTGCTTTTCTCATTGAATTAAACAGGCAAATAGCCAAAACAGAATACTTGGGGGCAGCCAGTCTCTCTAAAGCCATAATGCTGATGACTTATATCTTTATATACTGTTAATTAGCAAAACTTTCAAAGCTTCCTGCTGCACTGTGAGACTTCGCTGTCCTGGTTTGTATCTGASAGAACAAATCTTGTAGGCAACAACCATTTTATGGAATAGAGAACATGGGCTTTGTGAGCATGAAATACACAGCAGTAAAGGTCTACTGGTCAATATTATTGACAGTATATTATTCTAGTGTTGTATGGTATAGYTTTTAGTATATTGGTGTAGTTTCTATTAGAGTTTAAATAATGCAGATATGTAATGAAATGAAAGCAGTGAAAGGTGGAAAAATTAAAGATGAGATGTGTCTTGACTACATATAAAAGCATATAAAACAAGAACATCTGAAAAGAAAATGGATTCTAAATAACAGTGCTTGCAGAGGGAGAACATACTTAGGAAATGGAGAGAGCAGTGTGAGGAAGGGCAGGAGATGAGATACTTAGGATAATATGGGATATATTAAAAATCCTTTTTTCTTGTGTCCTCCCGGGATTTCTGTGCCGGAAAGAAATTCCAGTCCAGGGTGGGAGTTTAGTTTATAAGATGCCCATGTAAGGCTGTCTCTCAAGRAGTTTTTCACTGAAGACTACACTGGAGACACAAGTGTTTGATATTATCCTGAACATGTCTCAGAGATTTCAATCAGGACTGATGATGACTCTGAAGACAGTAAGAGCCATGAGTGGAGTAACACAAAACAGTTGGCAGTTTAGAAACATCTGTGCTTGAAKAGGGAAAGTTGAGGAGGAATGAAAGCAAGTGTATCTATATCACAAAAGAGACATAYTCATCCTTCTCACCAGCAATGCTGAGATCTACTGTGAAATAATTTGGGCCAAAGTTTTCATGTCCACTGAAAAAAGCAATAAAAAAGTAGAGATAGCTAGGCCTTTCAGTTTCCTCAGACTTGTCTTAAACAGTATTAATTTAAAAGACGACAAACATAAGGCATTCCAYCAACATTTGTGGTGAAAAGTTTATTATGTTGCTTAGATACAGAGGTCACTGTGTGTTCATCTCCTCTTGCTGGACAAGGACATCTTCAGAATGAAGAAATATTCTGCTATTCCCACATGAAAAGCCCCACATGAAAGCAGGGAATACCCTGTGCTTATACCTTTGAAAGGAAAGACTTGGCATAGCAAAGAAATCTGTGTCACAAAAAGGCCTCGYGTGTTCAAATTTTCAAGCAGATGTTTTCAAACCTGTGTTCCAAACCAGAACCTCCTCCCTGACTGTTTTGAGAAATTCTGAGAAATGTGTTTGTAGAAATTGTGCTTATGAGCTCAGAAAATCAGTCTAATGAGTTGTGTAATTATGAGTTTTAGGTAAATAATTAAAAAAAAAAATCCAAGAAACCACTTGAACATGTTTCTGTCCATATGATGCAGGTTTCTCCTTGTGAGACTTTAAAAAGAACTAAATAGTGTCTGTGCTGACAGGGGTAATTGGCTGTTTAAAACTAATGTTCAAAACAATGATAGAAGTAGGTTGAAGTGTGGCAGTGCAGATTGACACTGGTAAGAGCAATATCTGAAATAAAGGTCCCAGATACCTGCTGTGTAACAAACACCTTTGGGACTGCAATGATGTGAGTGCTTCTCTTTGAAGTAGGAAGGTGCTGTATATGTAGAAATTGAATAGTACTTTGTCCACATCAAGCTCCATAACTACTTGTCCAGTTCTCTCTTTCCCGTGTGATGATGTCAACACCGTTTATTCTTTATCTTTGGGATTTTTAACTGTTTGAATGGSATGCACCATTGACAGTGTTGATGTAACTTTATAACTTTTTTTAAAAAGTAAACAATAGAGCAGTTGATTTTATCGTGGTGTTTGAATTTGACCTAAGGCAAAGATTGAGGCCATTACGTCTGCTTGGTTGTTGTTTGCTTTGTTGCTCCCAGTGCATATAATGATCAGAGAGCAGCCTTGCATGTCAAAAGAAATGCTTTTATTGCAAGGTCAGGATTTCAGAATTATAACCAGTTGGGTTTTGTTTTTCTTACAGAGAAGAGCAAGAAGAATCCTCAGCAATTCGAGTTGGATTTGTCACTTACAACAAGGTCCTTCACTTCTTCAATGTAAAAAGCAGCTTAGCTCAGCCTCAGATGATGGTGGTCACAGATGTTGCAGAAGTTTTTGTTCCTTTGCTGGATGGTTTCCTTGTTGACTTTGAGGAATCCCGATCGGTTGTTACCAAGTAAAGTATAATTATACTTCATGAGAATAGATGTGAATATGATGATATGCATTATGCCATTTAGTCACTTGGGTTTTGGAGCATATTGAAATACCTCTGGAGCCAGCAGATGCTTCAAGCCCTGTATTTTCACCTCTGATGCAAAGAAAAAGTGATAGGCACAGCCCCCCAGTGCTGAAMTTGAAAGCTTGTGTAGGTCAGGTGTAAACCACTTTCAGCTATGCTGCCTCAGAACTGGGAGGAGGGGGTGGCTGTGAGCCATGTTGTGTTTTCTCTCTTGCAATGCACATCGTGGCACCTGGATATGATCTTAGGACTCTGAAGTCCATACAGCACACCAGAACTACTTACTGTTAGCAATTTTTTATTTGTTGCATGTTCCTTTAGGATACAAGCTTTGAAATAAYGCATCTTAGAATTTAAAGAATCATRTTTTCTTCCATTCTGAATGCAATTCTAAGAAATAGAGCAAGCAAAATTTGTATTATTTTTTGCGCTATAAATTTGTATGAAAAACATCTTCCTGTGTGAAGGCTTAGTATGTTACAAGGTRTGTTTGGGGATTACCTTACACTGACCTGCTGAAACACTGATATTTTCTCTTTCATAGCTTGTTGGATCAAATTCCAGAGTTGTTTGCAGACACTAAYGAGAGTGAGACCATCTTCGCTCCTGTTATCCAGGCTGGCATGGAGGCATTAAAGGTTAGAACATTCCTCTCTTGTCAGAGAAGCAGCTYGAAATCAAGTGTGCTAAAAGCCAGTCCCATCACAGTGGGAAATTAGGAAAAAAAAGGTCGTTGATTGTTTCCAGCACTAAAGTTCTGTTAGAATAACGGTACCTTCGAGCTGCTTTAATCAAAACAAGAACTGACAAACAGTATCTGTTCCCAGATGTTCTTATTGAGGAAAACCAGTCCCTRGAGTCTATTCTGTGTAGGAGGGATGTTAAGGAGAAGATGAGGAGCAGGAATTAGTTTCTTGTTCAGCATTTAAGAGAAATAAAGTGTTTAGTTACTCTAATGGAACAAATCAATATTCTTGTGTTTGCACAGGTATCCAGTCCTTGCATGTGTGAAGGGCAGGAAAGTCAGTATAATATCAGCCTTTGCTCTGGTTATTCTCTTGCTKCTGCAAAACTTCTTGTGCAAAACAGGATATTCAGGACTAGCTGTCTGTGACAGAATCCAGCAGGGGCTGGAGGGTTTCCGTCTAACAGACAAGTTCTCACAGCTTGGATATGGCTGGGAGGGAATCCACAGGCCAAGGTGCTGCCCAGTTCCTTTCTGGGACATCCTCTCAAGTGCTGCCATTCCCAGGCAGCGTTGCCAGTTAAGTGCACACCACCCTGGTTCACCACAAGATTTGTAGGGGCAGAACACAGCCAGTGGTGGTTGAAAGAAGCTGATTTATCTGTGAACTTTTTATGAGTAAAGCATGAACTTTGAGTAGATAAATTTATCAAAAGTAAACATTTCTCAGATCTGTTTCTTATATATTGATTTAATACCTCTWTTCCTGTTAGTTATTCATACTGCCAGCAGGTATGTGTGCAAAACAGATCTAAATGCTTTTCCTAGTACTTGACCTCTACAAAATAAATTTGAGTGCCATAATTGTGAATTTCCATTTACAATAGCTATAAAAGAAAGCAGCTCTTATTTAAGCTTTTTATTTAGCTCAATATTTTAGGTTATAATTTGTGAGGATTTTTACTGTGAATTATTCATCTGCATGTACCATTGCTAAAGGAAACAGTTTTGTCTRAAAAGAATAAATGGATTGTGCTATTAATATGTATAGTTTAGTAATTTTGCCAAACCAATGTCAGTAATTCCAGATACATATTGGGACAAATGGGTATTTGGGAAGTCTTTCAGCCTTCAGCAGAATGCTTCTTCAAAGGAACTGAAGAAATTGGCSTGTTCTCTGAGACCCCCAGTGTWTGAACATGGGCTGKTTAACCTTGCAGTAGTAAATGTRCCAATGTGGTGTCTTTGGAACAGGCTGCAGAATGTGCTGGGAAATTGTTCATCTTCCACTCTTCGTTGCCAACYGCGGAAGCACCRGGGAAGCTGAAAAACAGAGATGACAAAAAACTRCTCAATACAGATAAAGAAAAGGTATTTTCTGCTCTGAGCTAASAGGAGACTGCTGTTGCAGTGAATTTCTCTAATAGGGCAATTCTTTTTTTGTCATTTATTGTCTTTTACGTAGAAGTGTTGGGTTATGTGATGCCTCTGTGATGCCTTGGTTCTCCAAGAAAACATACAGAGGTGTTTCCTGCATGCAGGGGCAGGGGAAGCATGGTTTTGATGGTGGCTGTGCCTCACTTCAAACTTGTGCTTCATCCTTTTGTCTTCACTTTGCCCTTTGGGTTGTGATAAATACCTCATGTGATGACACTTGTATTTTTATTCCTGTGCAGACACTCTTCCAGCCCCAGGGAAATTATGAGGCCTTAGCCAAGGATTGTGTGGCCAATGGCTGCTGTGTGAATTTGTTCCTCTTCCCAAATCAGTACGTGGATGTAGCCTCCATGGGCCTTGTCACAATGTACACTGGTGGAACACTGTACAAGTACAACAATTTCCAGGTGGGTGGTGCAAATTTCCAGCCTTTCAGATAGTAACAGCYGGCGGATTGTTGTGTTTCATCTCATTTCAATGTGTGCTTGGACATTTAACTTAAAAACAGAGTGAGTCTGGAAAACCTGGTTATCAATTCCAGGAAATAAAATTCAAACTTTGAAATAGCAGATCAGGGTCAAGTTTGTATCTTGAAGTAGTAATATGTGGCTGACATCCTAAAATCCTGCCTGGGCTGAAAGGTTAAGTRCAGGAATGGATTTTACTGGAAATCCTTTGATTGAACAGAGATTCTGTATATCCAGACCTGGTGATGAGCTGGGCACACTTGCAGATATATGCTGCTGATAGCAACAGCCAACATTTGAAATCCTTTTCAAAGGTCTCAAGAGCTGTTAAATGTGAACAGATTTGCTGGAGGGAGATGGAGATCATGGAAGGGGATGTGGGGTCACTGCTGTGCTGYTGCCCCTCAGTGCTGAACCTCTGAACTTTCTGCTTTGCATTCGCAGCTCGAGACCGACAGCCCCCAGTTCCTAAGTGACCTCAGGAAGGACRTCCAAAAAAAGATGGGATTTGATGCAACAATGAGGGTTCGGACCAGTACAGGTAATGGGACCCATGGAATGAATTTTAAATAATACAGTACTGTTCACATCWCTTGTAAGATCAGGCTGGTTTAATTGCACTATGTACTGCTTGAAAATTGATTGAATAGACTGGTAAAATGCAGGGATGTGTGTGTGTGTGTATATATATTCTTATAGATACATAGGTGTATACACACATACMTACTTCTGTATATGCCTCCTTGATAACTGGTTTTCAAGCCTGGGAAGGCTACTGCTCACTGCACACAGTATGGACTGCAAGGAAGTTGTATWAAAGRGTGTTGCTGCTGGACRTCGACCTGTGCCTTCATTTTCATAMTCAAATGAYATTCCTGTGTCTACTTTTCCAGCTTCTTGTGTTTGTTCTTAGCTCAAATGCAAGTGTTAGAGAAAGGGACACATGCAAAGAGGCAAAGCCAGGAGTGCAGAAGCTCTGGGGTCTGGGTTACAGCTTTTTCCTCTTGCCAGCTCTCATAAATGCTATTAGCAAGGACAGTTRTTGGGAGTCCTGAGGCTGTAAAGCCCTGAGGGAAAATGGCTCCTGCTTCAATATGTGATGTCAATTTAATTAGTCATTTTTTTAATTAAATGCTCTGTTTTAATCTGACTTCAGGCTTCAGGGCTACGGACTTCTTTGGGGCCATTTACATGAACAATACCACAGATGTAGAGATGGCAGCTGTTGACTGTGACAAGGCSGTGACGGTGGAGTTCAAGCATGATGACAAACTGAGTGAAGACACAGGGGCCTTAATTCAGGTAAAAACCCCTAATTCATGTAATACCATAAAATGGTGAGCAAGACTTTCTGCAGCCAGAGCTGCAGAGAAATGATGGTGTGGGAGTGATGCGAACAAGGCACAACTCTTGTGCCATAGCACCACTTGTAAAAAGTGTGTTCCCCTAACTCTGTGCTGCATTTTTTATTTTATTGGAGAACGTAAATGCTTTCTAAACGCTCACTGGGACCGCATCAGACCTCATCAGCTGTTTATATTTTCCAGCTCCCTGTAAATAAGTTTATTTGGAGTAAGAGATTTATTGCTACTTATATGGCAGTTGTTATTGCTTGTGGCATTCCTTGTGACCATTCTGTTCAAGAGCAGTTCTCTATGGCTAAGCCTCCCTCCCAGCTCTATGGACTCTGGGACTTTTTATAATCTTAAGATGAGTAACTTTATAGTTCTTGATCTATGCCCCTAAGAACCACAGGTGTGTTGGTGCTACAGCTGCCAGCAGCACTGCTAGGCTGCACTGGCTGCAGAAGGCATCATGTGCCTTTTGGCCCAGAGAGGGTGGCTGCAGTGGTGACAATTTGTGCCTCTGTTGCAGTGTGCTGTCCTGTACACATCGATGAGCGGGCAGAGGCGAATCCGCATACACAACATAGGTTTGAACTGCAGCTCCCAGTTAGCTGATATCTACAGGACTTGTGAGACTGATGCACTCATCAACTTCTTTGCTAAGTCAGGTACAGTTGCAACAGACAATTTTGTTTCCTTTATTACTCTGGCACAGAGGAAGGGGAAAGAAAAGGGGGCTGAAGTGGGAAATAATTATTTATAACTTGCTGCTCACACCTGAGCAATTCCTGAAGTATTATGAAATTGCAAAGACACATAATTACCTATTTTAGGCAAACTGCCATGAAAATAATAATTGTGTGTAGGTGATGCACACTGAGCAGTCACAATAAGTGGCAATGGACATCCTACCATGGTGTTGGGGGTTTGGTGGGGTTTTTGGCTGTCTGTAGAAGAGACTAAAAACCAGCCCCAGCCCTCAGGTCTGTAAAATCAGAAGCTAGCAGCAGGCAAAGGTACTTTGAGAGRGTGTCATTTTTAACACATGCTTTTATTTTGTGTTTCTAGCTTTTAGAGCCATTCTGAAYCAGCCCCTGAAGACAGTCAGGGACATCCTGATGAACCAGACCGCTCACATGCTGGCCTGCTACAAGAAGAGCTGTGCCAGCCCAGCAGCTGTCAGCCAGGTAAAACTCACATCCAGTCCTACCCAGCCAGGTACTGCCACCAGTAAACAATCACCCTGCAACAGCAGCAGAGCCAGAAAGGAAAATTGCAGGACAGAATTGTCCTTTTCTTTCAAATACAATGAATGACAGGTGGGATTCACTGGTGGTGCAGCATACAGAAATGGTTRTTCTGGAACAAAAGACAGTGCCCTTGATGAAACTGATGCCTGTATTCACACAAAGGAGCTCAGCCAGCCTTTTCCTTCCTGCTGGCATTATGCACTCACAAAGCTTTCCTTTTTAATTGTTACGTTGTTAAAGGTGGTTGTAGTATTCTAATTTTTGACAAGTCAGACTGACTGATTTGTTTCCATTAAATATATTCATTTATGTCCTGGTAATTCAGCTCAAAGAAAGACTTGGGCTTTTCCATSCCAGCAGTGCTGCCACAAGCRTGGGCAGTGAATTGTGCATTGTTGGTGACGCCCAAATATGTCAACCAGAACCAGAGACATGKAGTATGGGTCTGTATTTCTCTCCTTAATTCTTCAGAGAGTGCTCCAGAAATGAGCAGGGTTACAGGGAGATGACAGCAGCCAAGACAGTGACTAGAGCTTATAAAGCAAATAATTTCTGTTGGATTCTTATTAAAAGTTTTGTTTTCTCAGCTGATCCTGCCAGACACGATGAAGGTGCTGCCYGTGTACATGAACTGCCTGTTGAAGAGCTGTGTGCTGGTCAGCAGGCCCGAAATTCCGACAGATGAGAGAGCTTTCCACCGCCAGGTGGTGATGGCCATGGGGGTGGCTGACACGCAGCTCTTCTTCTACCCCCTGCTGCTGCCAATTGTGAGTCAGGGGTGCATTTTTTCACTTTAATATCTAACCCCTCTTACCTGGAAAGGAGCYACTAAGCTGTACCAAGCCTTTCAGTACTTTTCAAGTCAGTTCTACAGCTCTTGTGTCTTTTTCCCCGCAGCACAGCCTGGATCTGAAGAGTGACGCTGTCCCAGCTGCCATCCGCTGCTCCGAGGAGCGTCTGTCCGAGGGAGGGGCCTTCCTGCTGGCCAACGGGCTGAGCATGTTCCTGTGGCTGGGAACCAGYGTGTCTCCAGAGCTCATCCAAGGGCTTTTCAACGTGCCATCCTTCGCACACATCAGCACCGAGGTTGTGAGTAGATGCAGACTAAGAATTGACCATTTACCAAGACCAAATGCTAATCAGAGAAACAAGTGAGGGTTTTTTCAATCTGCAGCTGGAGCTGGTGACCAGCAGAAGGTGTTTAGACACCAGATGTGCTTTAAGTTACATAGAACTTAACACTTTGATTCTCTGAACACTTAAGAGGACAGAAGCTTTCACAACTTTAGTCTTCTTAAACTTTGACTGTTGCAGATTAGTGAAGTCCTTTCAACTGTGTATTGCTGAAATTAGAACAAAAACCTTGCAGTGCTTGAGTTTCTCCTGACAGTGCACTTTCATATTGTTATTATTTTAAACTGAAAACTTAGTCCCCAAGATGAGACCTTTCAGTGAAGGAGATGACGTTTCCTTGTTTGGTATGAAATCCACAGTACCTTATAATATAACTATCATTAGTTAGTCTTGGTTAGAGATGTGACTGAAATGTAACAAGTGGAATGTAACAACCTGCTTTCCTTCCGACAGACATCCCTGCCTGATCTGGACAATCCATTTTCTAAAAAATTGAAGCATATCCTGGAGCAAATCCAAAGCCAAAAGCCTCACACTATGAAGGTAACTGCTTTCTGCCTCAACTCATTCTTCATACTGTTCAAAGGAACATTCCAGTCTTTGCCAAAATTTACCAGTGACTGTAAAAGGTTTTTTAGGTATCAGGGCTCTTCCTGCACATTGGTCAGTTCTAGTGTGATTTGTAGGCGCAGGCATCTCAAATGTGCTTAATTCCCAGTCAAAACTGATTTTCAAAGGTAGTCAAGTCTGAAAGGTAACCATTCTCTTCTGYAATCCTCAGTTCACATTAGTCTCTCCAGCTTCTACAGTGTGGAGATTTATTAGTTTTGGGGCTTTTCCCCACCTCAAGAGCATTCACTAAGAGACACAGGAAAACTGTGCTGCCATTTAGTCTGACTGTATCCTAAAAGTATCTATCTGTATCGCTTACCTTTCCAGCTGATGATAGTGAAGCAACGGGAGCAGCCAGAGATGCTTTTCCGMCAGTTCCTCGTAGAAGACAAGAGTATTTATGGAGAAGCTTCATACGTGGATTTCCTCGTGTGCATTCACAAAGAGATCAGCCAGCTGCTCAGTTAAGGCAACTCCAGTAAAATGTTCAGTTCCTTTTTGCCTTTGCAGGAGGGACAGTTCATGGTGCCTGAAGGCTGGCCCACAGCTCCACCAGACACAGGCCTTCTGCTGTGCTTTACAGACCTGCTCTTTCTGTACAGTTTGATTTGATCCCACCTCTCCCTGAGTATTTTGCTTACTTCTTAAGCTGTAGAATAGGAAGTTTTGTACTCAGGTATTAATCTTCTGGSAGTCCTGACTCTTTCTCTACATGAATTGCCAGATTTCAGACTGCCAGTGCTTAAAAGCATATATGGTATACATTTCTTAAAAGACAATTTAGAAAACTCTTAATTATTTCTTTTGCTAGTCACAGGTTGTACCAGAGTTTGGAAAGATGATCAGAATCTATACAGAGGAGAAAAAAAGACAAAACACTTCTTTTTCTAAGAGAGGACTTAGAGTTGAATCAGATGGGCAGTAAACATGTAGTTCAGTTTGAAGGATTTCAAAGTCCTTCCTGTGATACAAGTCTCTGTAAAGTAAATCCCCTTTTTCCTGGAAGGGACAAGTGTTATTTTCTGCAGAAGCAGAGCTCTAGGAACCCTTCCAGAGGCAGGGTTATCCAGGATACAGAAATGCCTCAGTTTTATGACTGGATTTGAATAAGTGTAACAACAACAGGGATCACAGGAAGAGCAGTCATCAAACAATCCTTTTGCCACCTTTGTCAGATAATGCCCCCCTATTATGGTACAAATCTGTCCTCTTGGGGGCAGCAATTAGTTTAGCATACTATTTAATTACATTTTCAAAATTGCACAGTTTAGGCTTTATTTAGTACATTTGCTAACTGGAATATTCCCAACACAACTCAGAAAAATCKGTTCCTCAAAATTTCAGCGGCAGATCAACTGTGAGACAGTTGACACATTAACCAAAGGTTATTTGTGGTGCTAAAATGCCTCTTGTTTCATACCAGTTCTATTACAGTGACTTCTTCTCCCATGACTGATTTATTCGATGGTCACTGCTTTGAAAAACAAGCCTTTGCTAATACCAATATTGAAGGTAGAATTTGGGAAGCCAGAGCCTTTGGAACAGCTGTTTACCTCAGACACTTCATCAGTCTTTGTCTCTTTGGGACCAATGCTTCTGAATGTGAGGTTTGAACTTTGCCAAACTTGAAAAGCTGTTATTAAAAAAAATTAGTGTTTCAAAGAAAGCCAAAAWAACTCAAAAGTAAGGTTAAGCCTCAGTCAAGAAAAAAAGTGCCTTTAAACATGTTAGTGTTGCTACTTAGTATTAATTATTTAATATGCACAATAAGCAGTCAAAATGCATAATTTTTTGGTTCAACAGTTTATTTATACAGTCCTATTGTTGTCATTGACCAAGAGCTCTTGAAATAAGTGGCTGTATTAGAAAAGGATCCTCGGCCTGAATTCAGCTGCCAAGACAAGCACTTTTAAGCTGTAGACATTATCCTGTAAAAAGTATTTGTTGCCATTTCATTTGTAAAATGACACCAGCAACATTTGTGTAAAGAAATAAGCAATTATTAAATATAATCTTGTGTGTGTTTATTCTTTCATACATCCCAAGTTCTCCAAGGTTTTCTGGCTGTGCATCCAGCAGTGAGTACACTGTAGGTAACCTTCTGCTCTCGAGACAGGCAGCTTACATKGCCTCAGCATTTTCAGTGTGTTTCTGCTGTTGTCATCACCCATGGCTGTGGTGAGAAGACATGATCCAAGTSAAGCAAAGTGTCCCAAAGAGGGGCYGTTCAGAACCAAGCTCAGGTAAGCCCAAGCTGTTCATACTGGCACAGCTACTGCAGCAGAGCTCTGGCTTGCCACGGGCAGTTTATATTATCTACAGTARGACATCATGGTGGAGAAAAGAGCACATGTTGACAGTGGTCATGACAGTGACAGGTATCATGGAAACATTACAARTGCAGTGCTTAGCTCCACCATAAACTGCAGGGCTGTAGTGCTTCACTCAGTTTTACAGCAATTAGGCATTTTTTCCCCTTTTTCATTGCTGCGGTAATTACACTCAAAATTACTTTATGTTTCACAGAACTTGCCCACTGCTTTCTTTTCAGCCCATGAAAATTACCCTATTGTGAAAAGGATTTGTGCAGCTCTCTTCCACTCTATGTTGACATTGAGCCCATTGCACAATTGCCATTTCTGCTACAGCAGTAAAGTTGCCACCAACTTCAGTAATTTTACAAGGAGAAAACAACTCTTTTTACTATATACAGAAACACTGGGTTCGTTTGTAACCTCCCCYGTCAGTGCACAGAGCGCTCCCGCTGCTGCCTCATTTACACACGAGGTGACCGGCCGAGGGAGCTGTGTGCCTGGAAAGAGCTGAGCCCTCCGCCGGGAAAGGCCAAGTTTCGGATAAAAAGAACTTTAAAAAACTCATTTCAGGGACAGAAAAAGAGCTGGTTCTGCTGTTTAAGGGGCCGGGTGGCTCTGAGGCCTGGAGGGCTTCCCTGAGGGGAATAAGCAGAGGGAGGTGAATCTGTGACCCTGCTCATAATTCCATAGTTTCCTCCTAAAACTTGGTAATCTTGATGGAGGAATGTTCCTAACAACCATCATATTTCAGTGCTGGTTGCTGAAATCTTGGATTCTGGGGCAGAGTGAGCTGATGTGCCTGGAAAGGGCTGAGCCCTCAGGCCRGGTCAGAGCCCCTCAGGCTCGAGGGCAAAGCACTCCCTGGTGTCCGTATGGAAACGCGATCGAGTTGTGGGAGCCRCTGTCCCTGTCAGCTCTGCTCCCAGGCTGTCTCCCTGGAATATCCAATTCCTACGGATGTGAGGAATCCCAGCATTCTGTGAAAGCCATGGCTACTTTTCAAGTCGTGAGTGAGTCCACCTGACCCTGCCTCGGGA
This sequence comes from Malurus melanocephalus, assembly GCF_030028575.1. NCBI lineage: Eukaryota > Metazoa > Chordata > Aves > Passeriformes > Maluridae > Malurus > Malurus melanocephalus. The sequence continues at coordinate 3,490 of NW_026623875.1, read as the reverse complement.
TTGCCGCCATGAGAGGCCTCATCAGCTAACGTGGTAAATGTTACAGTCCCAACTCCAGAGTGGAAATCACGAAGTGTGGAGAAAAAGAATTTATAATTGAGTTTATGGCTCAAAAAGGGTTAAAACTACCCTTGAAGAAGTCATTAAATGTGAATTGATTCAATGATTTCTGCCTGAATCGCCAGGAARCATTAAACACACATAACGTCTGTGTGTKTGAGGGGGAAGGCAGGAACCCAGGCCAGGGCCTGTTCCTGAAATTGCACTGACTTTATAGTTTTTGTTATTTTGTATTTTTATTTGCCCCTGAAACATGGCTGGAAAATTGATAAAAATGCTTTGGATAGACACAAGGGGTGAAGKTGCAAAGGACAAATAATATCCCACACAGACTCGTTGGATACAGCGTTCTWMRCCAGCATTCCTCATCTCTCTTCTTGTGAAGCTGTGACTGTGAYAGTGTAACCAGGTATGAGCTACATTTTTTAAAGGTATTTTTATAGCTATTAATTATAGGTGGTCAAAAATTGAGAAATGATGCAATTATAAAAATGGATGAACTTTAAAAGTTTGTTGAATTTTTTCTGACCTGTAATTATTCTGATGTTTTTTGTGATTATATGGTATCTATTTTGAAGGGAAAAAATTATATGAAATTGTTTCAGTATTGTAAATGTCTCCCATTCAGGGAGGGTTTAAGGGGGGCTGAAGCTGATGATAACTTGCAGCCATCAGATCCTCTCAGCAACTATTCCTCTTAAGTTTTTTTTTTTTAATTCATGAAATGTGAACTTCAGGTCCTGGATAGCTAGAAAATGTTCCAGAATTTAATTGCCAAATTGTCTCCCAGCCCTAAATCTCCAGCAAACAACCAGCGTAAGCTACAGTTTAAAAGACCTGACTTAGAAATAACATTCTCTTTTTGAAAATATCAAGAGATTCTTTTTTTGCCAGAATTGATGTTAATCTTTAAACCACCTGTTCATARTAACTGGATCCAATATTCATGAATGATTTTCCAGTCACCTGTGCATCAGTCCCGATCCTTAGGACAGCCTTCCAGCTCCCCAAACGTTGCACTTGGAGTGATCTGGGACACCAAAGGAAGGTCAGAGCAGCTGACCCTTGGGAATGTGTGCAGGGAGATTGCTTCCCTTGGCCAGGGTAAGGAATCCTTGCTGGTTCACAGGCAGGAATTCCTTGGGAAGGGGTGTAGGAGTTAGGAATGGGGGCCAATGGAAAGGGACAAAAAGCTAAAGTGAAAAAGATTAGGACAGAAAGGACAGAAAGCAAAAGCCCGAGCAAGCAAAAGAAAACACAAACCATGAAGATAAAAGGATTCTCTCATTTGCCTTTTAGTAATGAAGTAAATACTTTGCCTTCCAAGAGGCCTGTGCTTATCCCTGGGCTTCTCTGTCYTCATCCTGGAATATCTGCAAGGCCGTGGGCCAAAGCAGAACAGWGTTTGGGTTACCAGGAGCAGCAGCTCAGGTGGGATGAGCTGATGGGGCTGGGGAAGTGTCCACAGCCCTCGCTGGAGGGGCCAGAGGGGTGAGGTGAGGGTGACCAGGGATTCTGGGATTGAGGCAGCTCTTTTTGTCTGACTGAAAACCTTCCCTTAAATCAGAAATGTTTGTTCCTGTTAGATCAGATCATTACAGTGCCCACACTGGTGAAACGGTGAGTGAATAATATTTCCATTCTCACACCCTCCAGTTCATTATTCCTATAACTGCAATGGTTGGGATGTAAGTCATTCCTTAGAGATGGAGATAATCTAACACACCCAGCAGCCAGGCTGGAACATCCCTCACTTTACAGCCTGTGCTGCTCTAAACGTATCCCAGCTGTCACCAGTGTGGATGTAAAATCAAGGGCAAACCTTGCAGCTCCTGTTGGAGATTTGGGAGCCACCCCTGGGTGC